>NC_069503.1:301337491-301414991 GCF_027579735.1 Bombina bombina | reverse complement strand
CACACAAATATACATACACACACAGTCACACATAAACACAAATATACATACACACACAGTCACACATACACACAAATATACACACCCACAGTAACACATACATACACACACACAAATATATATACACAAACAGTCACACATACACACATACATACATACATTGGGGCAGAGAGAAGGAACAACAATTTCCTGATTAATATTTCTATCCAAAACCACTTTAGGAAGAAACCCCAATTTAGTACCAAGAACCGCCTTATCCGCATGAAAGATAAGGTAAGGCGAATCACACTGCAAAGCCAAGAGCTCTGAAAATCTTCAAGCTGAAAAGATAGCAATAGGAATCAAAACCCTCCAAGATAACAACTTAATATCTATGGAATGCATAGGCTCAAACAGAGCCCACTGCAAAACTCTTAAAACAAGGTTAAGACTCCAAGGAGGAGCAACAGGTTTAAACACAGGCCTGATTCTGACCAGGGCCTGCAACAAAAAAGATAATGCAGAAATCTGAATGACAATCCTTTCTCCAGACCTTCCTGGAGTAAAGACAAAATCCTGGGAATCCTGACCCTACTCCAAGAGTAGCCTTTGGATTGACACCAATAAAGGTATTTACGCCATACCTTATGATAAATGTTTCTAGTAACAGACTTGCGAGCCTGGATCATGGTCTCAAGGACTGACTCAGAAAAACCACACTTAGACAGAACTAAGAGTTCAATCTCCAAGCAGTCAGATTCAGAGAAACGAGATTTGGATGAAGGAATAAACCCTGAGTTAGAAGGTCCTTCCTCAGAGGCAACCTCCAAGGTGGAAGAGATGACATCTTCACTAGGTCTTCATACCAGATCCTGCAAGGCCATGCAGGAGCTATTAGAATTACTGACGCTCTTTCCTGTTTTATACGAGAAATGACTCTTGGAAGGAGCACGAACGGAGGAAACAGGTATGCTAGACTGAAATCCCAAGGAACCGCCAGAGCATCTATCAGGGCGGCCTGCAGATCTCTTGATCTTGAACCGTACCTTGGAAGCTTGGCGTTCTACCGAGACGCCATCAGATCCGACTCCGGCACCCCCGTTTGATGGTTAACCTGGAGAACACCTCCGGATGGAGAGCCCACTCCCCGGGATGAAATATCTGTCTGCTCATGAAAACCACTTCCCAGTTGTCAACTCCTGGAATGTGGATGGCAGATAGGCAACAATTGTGAACTTCCACTCACTGAATAATCCGTGCCACCTCCTACATGGCTAAGGAACTTCAAGTTCCTCCCTGGTGGTTGATGTAAGCCATTGAGGTAATGATGTCCAACTGGAACCTGATAAACCGGGCTAAGGACAACTGAAGCCAAGCCATCAGAGCATTGTAAATCGCTCTCAACACCAAGATGTTTATGGGGAGAGCAGACTCCTCCCGAGTCCATAGTCCCTGCACTTTAAACGAGTCCCAGACTGCTCCCCAGCCTAGCAGGCTGGCGTCCGTGGTCACAATCAACCAGGAAGGTCTCCGGAAGCATGTGCCCTGAGATAGATGTTCCTGAGAAAACCACGGAAGAGAGTTCCTTGTCGACCGATCTAGATCTATCCTCTGAGACAGATCCGAATGGTCTCCATTCCATTGTCCGTCCCATTGTCTGAGCATGCACAACTGCAGAGCTCTCAAATGGAATTGAACAAAGGGAATGATATCCATGGAAACAACCATCAGACCAATTACCTCCATAAATTAAGCTACTGATGACCGAACAGTAGACTGTAGAGAGAGGCAAGAGAAGAGAATTTTAGATTTTCTGACCTCTGTCAGAAAATTTTACATATATAGGGATTTTGTCCCTAATAAAACTACCCTTGTAGATGGATCAAGGGAACTCTTTCTCAGATTCACTTTCCATCCGTGGGAACATAGACAAGGCTCCAAGATCTCTGTATGTGAGTTTGATTGTTGAGAAAATGACGCCTGAACCAATATGTTGTCCAGGTATGGTGCTACTGCAATTTCCTGAGACCTGATAGCTGCCAAAAGACTCCTCAGAAACTTTGAGAAAATGATGGGAGCTGTGGCAAGGCCAAACAAAAGAGACACGAATTGAAAGTGTTTGTCTTGAAAGGTGAATCTCAGTAACTTCCGATGAACCCTGTGAAAGGGAACATAAAGATAAGCATCCCTCAGGTCTATGGTTGTCATGAACTGACCCTCTTGGACTAAGGGAAGAATGGAACGAATGGTTTGCATTTTACAGGACGCTACCCTGAGAAACTTGTTGAGGCACTTTAGGTTTAAAATGGGTAGTAAAACTCCCTCTTTTTTGGGAACCACGAACAGAATTGAATAGAATCCTGGACCCTGTTCCTTTACTGGAACAGGAACAATCACTCCCAGGGAGGAAAGGTCCTGAACGCAGTTCAAGAACGCCTCTCTTTTTTTTCTTGAGAGGTGAAATCTGCCCCTGGGAGGGAAAGTTTTGTACTCTATTTTGTAACCCTGAGATACTATGTCTACAGCCCAATAATCTGGGACATCTCGTATCCACGTTTGACAAAACAGGGAAACTCTGCCCCCTACTTGATCCGATCCCAGACCAGGGGCCGACCCTTCATGCTGTCTTAGACTCAGCTGAGGGTAAAGCTACGAGAGGAATGAAAATTACTTGACGTCCTTTAGGTCTGTTCTTCTTGTCTTGTGGTAGAAAAGACCCTTTTCCACCCGAAATATCAGAAATTATTTCTGCCAGACCAGGTCCAAACAAGGTTTTACCCTTGTAAGGAAGCTCCATAAGCTTGGACTTGGAAGTAACATCAGCTGACCAAGATTTTAGCCACAAAACCCTGCAGGCAAGGACAGTGGCTCCCAGTCTAAAACTTGCATGTTAGCATCATAAATAAAAGGAATTGGCTAATTTGAGAGCCTTAATCCTGTCTTGGATCTCCTCCAATGGAGTCTCTACCAAAATTGATTCAGATAAGGCGTCGCACCCATAAGATGACATGAGAAACATCTTTTTAAAGATGGGAGACCAGGAGAAAGGTATCCCTGGCTTCTCCCATTCCTGTGAAATAATCTCCATCACACAGACTGGAACAGAAAACACCTCCACAGAGGAAGGGACATCATAGAATTTAATAAGTTTACTAGAATTCTTAGGGTTGACAATGACAGAAATATCGGAGTGGTCCAAAGTAGTCAATACCTCCTTTAACAGTACACAAAGGTGTTTCAGCTTAAATCTAAAGTTTACTTCTTCAGTTTCAGATAAAGGAATCATACTGTCCGAATCAGAGATTTCACCCTCAAAGGCTACCGACGTATCCCCCTCATCATACTTATAAGGGAGAGCAAGCTATGTAGTAGTAGTAGTAGTAAGTGGAACAGAGATTTTACAATCTGAATCTCTAATTTTTCCTCTTGCATTTTCCCTTTAGCATAGGAAAAGCAGATAATTCCACAGATACCGCAGAAGATACTTGAGCAGCAATTTTTGCAGCCAAAAAAACTCTTCCAGGAGTCTGAAAGGAACTGCAGGGCACTGTATGTGATGCCATAGAGGCTTGGGACATTTGAGGAGAAAGCTGTGACATTGCCTGAACAGCATCATCCTAAGAGACATTAGGCTCATTTAAAATAAAAATGTATATTTTAAAGTCTTATCTAGACATTAGGTACAAGTTTGCGTAGGCATCAAAAACTGGTTCTCTAGACATAATAAACCTTTGTTCACAGGAACAGACTCCTGCTCCATAAACAAATAATAAAAAATGCAGCACAAAAAATTAATTTTATTTAAAACATACGGTCACTTTAAATTTAAGAGTGATATTATCACTTTAAAGATAAGAGCGATATTAGGCTGAAAAAATTCCACAAACTAAGGAAGCAGCCATTACACCCCAGCAGAACTGAGGTGCCTACCTGCCCTTCCGGAGGGTAAAACACTTAGCAGATTAACACAGGAGGAAACTTTCCGGTTTCCCAGGCAAAGTGGACACCGCTCTGCCATAAGAGTGGAAGAGTGACGTCATGTGACCAGCAAAGAAAAAAATACTGCGCCAATAGAAAAGCGTGTGAGGCAAACTGACTCTAATATGAAAACAGAACTGCTTCACTTAAGTTAGCCGTGCACCTCAAAAAGAAAACACCTCCTCTGACACATATCACGAACAAAGTAAAAAATATGTGCCCGGCACAGAGCCCATACATACCCCAGTAGATATATAAATGCCAGGGAAATCATGTACAGTATATGAAAAAACAAAATTGAGCCATAAATAAAAAGTTAACTCCTTCATTCCCTTAAAGGGACATTAAACCCAAACATTTTCTTTCATGATTCCGATAGAGAATACAATTTTTAAAAAGTTTCCAATTTACTTCTTTTATCAAATTTATTTCATTCTCATGTTATTCTTTATTGAAGAGATAAGAGATGACAGGAAATAGTGCTGCCATCTAGTGCTCCTGCTAATGTATAACATTGTTGCAAAACTCCTGCCATATATATCTTGAGCTTACAGTTCTGCTTTTCAAATAAGGAAAACAACAGAACAAAGAAAATATGATAATAGAAGCAAATTAGAAAGTTGTTGAAAAAAATTGGGTTTTATGTCCCTTTAACCTCTTAACGACCGAGGACGTGCAGGGTACGTCCTCAAAAAAAAGGCAGTTAACGCCTGAGGACGTACCCTGCACGTCCTCGGTGTGGAAAGCAGCTGGAAGCGAATCTGCTCGCTTCCAGCTGCTTTCCGGTTATTGCAGTGATGCCTCGATATGGAGGCATCCTGCAATAACCTTTGGTAGCCATCCGATGCAGAGAGTGGCTCTCTCTGTGGCCCTCTCTGCACCGGAGATCGGTGGCTTTCCTCGTTGGTGGGTGGGAGCAGACTTGGGAGGCGGGTGGCGGCGGCCATCGATAGCCCTGGTCATGTGGAGGGGGGGGGATCGTGGGCGGGGATGACCGAGGGCACGTACGGACGCGCGCGCGTGCACGGTATGGGGGGGGCGGGCGCGCGCATGGGGAGGGAGCGGGTGGGAACCGCTACACTACAGAAAAAGCTGTTATAAAAAATGTTAAGAAAAAGGCAATATATGTAAAAAAAAAAATGATAAGTGAGGTGGTGGGGGTTTGTCTGTGGGGGGGGGAGCTACACTACAGAAAACAAACAAACAAAAAAAGCCATACCCAAGATGGCCCCCAATAAGGCAGATGGGGAGGGTTAGAGAGCTGTTTTGGGGGGGATCAGGGAGGTTGGGGACTAAGGGGGGATGCTACACTGCAGCATATGTAAATATGCTATATAAAAAAAATTTAAAAAAACTTTTATTTTAGTACTGGCAGACTTTCTGCCAGTACTTAAGATGGCGGGGACAATTGTGGGGTGGGGAAGGGAAGGGAGCTGTTAGGGAGGGATCAGGGGGTCTGATGTGTCAGGTGGGAGGCTGATCTCTACACTAAAGCTAAAATTAACCCTGCAAGCTCCCTACAAACTACCTAATTAACCCCTTCACTGCTAGCCATAATACATGTGTGATGCGCAGCAGCATTTAGCGGCCTTCTAATTACCAGAAAGCAACGCCAAAGTCATATATGTCTGCTTTTTCTGAACAAAGGGGATCCCAGAGAAGCATTTACAACCATGTGTGCCATAATTGCACAAGCTGTTTGTAAATAATTTCAGTGAGAAACCTAAAATTGTGAAAAATTTAAAGTTTTTTTTTTAATTTGATTGCATTTGGCGGTGAAATGGTGGCATGAAATATACCAAAATGGGCCTAGATCAATACTTTGGGTTGTCTACTACACTACTCTAAAGCTAAAATTAACCATACAAGCTCCCTACAAGCTCCCTAATTAACCCCTGCACTGCTGGGCATAATACACGTGTGGTGCGCAGTGGCATTTAGCGGCCTTCTAATTACCAAAAAGCAATGCCAAAGCCATATATGTCTGCTATTTCTGAACAAAGGGGATCCCAGAGAAGCATTTACAACCATTTGTGCCATAATTGCACAAGCTGTTTGTAAATGATTTCAGTGAGAAACCTAAAATTTTGAAAAGTGTAACTTTTTTTTAATTTGATCGCATTTGGCGGTGAAATGGTGGCATGAAATATACCAAAATGGGCCTAGATAAATACTTGGGGTTGTCTACTACCCTACACTAAAGCTAAAATTACCCCAAAAAGCTCCCTACATGCTCCCTAATTAACCCCTTCACTACTGGGCATAATACACTTGTGGTGCACAGTGGCATTTAGCGGCCTTCTAATTACCAAAAAGCAATGCCAAAGCCATATATGTCTGCTATTTCTGAACAAAAGGGATCCCAGAGAAGAATTTACAACCATTTATGCCATAATTGCACAAGCTGTTTGTAAATAATTTAAGTGAGAAACTGAAAGTTTGTGAAAAAATGTGTGAAAAAGTGAACGATTTTTTGTATTTGATCGCATTTGGCGGTGAAATGGTGGCATGAAATATACCAAAATTGGCCTAGATCAATACTTTGGGATGTCTTCTAAAAAAAAAATATACATGTCAATGGATATTCAGGGATTCCTGAAAGATATCAGTGTTCCAATGTAACTAGCGCTAATTTTGAAAAAAAGTGAAAATTGGAAATAGCAAAGTGCTACTTGTATTTATGGCCCTATAACTTGCAAAAAAAGCATAGAACATGTAAACATTGGGTATTTCTAAACTCAGGACAAAATTTAGAAACTATTTAGCATGGTTTGTTTTGGTGGTTATAGATGTGTAACAGATTTTGGGGGTCAAAGTTAAAAAAAAGTGTGTTTTTTTCAATTTTTTCCTCATATTTTAATAATTTTTTTTATAGTAAATTATAAGATATGATGAAAATAATGGTATCTTTAGAAAGTCCATTTAATGGCGAGAAAAATGGTATATAATATGTGTGGGTACAGTAAATGACTAAGAGGAAAATTACAGCTAAACACAAACACTGCAAAAATGTAAAAATAGCCTTGGTCCCAAATTGACAGAAAATGGAAAAGTGCTGTGGTCATTAAGGGGTTAAAGAAAGATTAACCCCTGTCTCTTAACCACATACGTATACTGTGCCTGCACACTGCTAAATAAAATCTCCAGCTAAGGATTTAAAATGTCCCACTAAGATGCAGAGAAAAAGACTCTTAAGTGCAAGTGAAGTCTCCCAGACCCAGAAGACCAAAGCACTTACCTGCAAACTAGCCGTCCGGCAGGAGGACAGCTTATAAGGCGTGAAAGGACACATACTCCTTACAGAGACCTGTAGAAAAAAGGAAAAACAGAGTAAACCTACTAGATATGTGCAATTCGTTTCAGATCGATTCGGAAATTCGGAAAATTCAGCAAATTCGGATATTCGGATCGAACCAAATTTCCGAATTAAAATACTGCCGAATTTACTGAATAAATCCGAATTAGTTCGGATTTATTCGGTAAATTCGGATGGCCATGGATTACACTAGTATTGTACAGTATATTAGGTTATATCACTCTGCTATGGGTTACACCTAATATACAGTACATAATACTAGTCTAATCCCACCTAACACTTACTGAAATTCCGAATTTCCGAATTTCCGAACCGAATCCAGCCGAATTTCTTTGAATCTGAATGAATCCGAAACGAATCCGAACCAAATCGATTAAAAAATTTCCGAATTTGAATCGATCCGAAATTCGAAAAATCCGAATCGATCCGAACCAAACCAAATTTTTTCGCCATGCACATATCGAAAACCTACTCTGGCTTTCTATACCATGGGCAGCAAATATGTTAGAAAACCAAGCAAGGACTACCTCACAACTTCCTAACTGCTTAAAAATCACCATTACTCTACTGAAGAGATTGATGTGGACTACAGCTATACCTCAAAATTTTGCTTGTAGTGAAAAGAAACAATTTTTTCATCAGAGACCAAACTTCACCTCCTCCATTGACAGAGGCAAAGAGAATGACTATTATGGGTAGGGGAGCGACACTTAACAGCTTTGCTGTGGTGCTCTTTGCCTCCTCCTGCTGGCCAGGAGTGATATTCCCATTAGTAATTTATGATGTTGTGGAGTCTTTATATCTTAGGAAAGAAATATACATACACACACAAAAATACATACATACACACACAGTCACATACACACACACAAATTACAGTAGATGTTTGTGTTTAATTTATAGGAAATATTGAATTTTTAATCAAGATGTATGATATTTTATATCTTACCATTCCACACTAGTTCTTTGGCACATGGCACCGATTCTTTTGTTCTACAATAATGTAAGGGTGCAAGTCCACTAAGTGAAAAAGCATTGAGCTTTGCTCCATTATTAATCAGGATCTTGACACAATCCAGATTTGCCACTTCACATGCAATATGCAAGGGAGTCTTTCCATTGGGTTTACTGTTGATAGCTGCATGGTGTTCCAGCAACACCAAAAGACTTTCCAGGTGTCCAAACAAAACTGTTATGTGCAATCCAGTGGCCCATGATGATGTTAGTTTATAGCTAGGCAACCAGTAACCTGACAGAACAAAGCACATTTCAATGGATCAATTACAGAGATAAGAAACTAGAAAAATCACCATAATAATTATGCTAAATTGTTCATAAAGTACTTTGAATCGGTATAAATGCACTTAACATGAATATTTTCAAGTAATCAGTTCAGTTTGTGAGCTTAGATAACCATCACATGTAATGGACATTTAAAAACAGCTGGTTTTGGGACCTGGACATGCAATAGAAAACAGCTACCTGTACACTATACCCAGACTAATTGAATTACTTTAAATGTGTGATTGGGATTAGTAGTATCTATACAAATTACCATAGTAAAGATGGATCAATAAATGTTTATTATTTTGGCATAAATATAAAATACACCAATGAATCCTCTATATGTAACATACATAAGTGTATATGTGTATTACACAGGCAAACAGTAGCTCATCCACTTTTACCAGTTTTTTTTTTTATAGCAGATTCTATTGATGTTAATAGGTAAACTGCTGAGAGACGTTAACCGTTAAAAAGGAAAAGTTAACCCTTAAATGCCGCCAATAATAAAAGGGACATGAAACAACACTTTTCTTTCATAATTCTAACAGAACATACAATTTTAAACAACTTTCTTGTAGCCTTGGTTGGAAAGCATGCCTAGGCAGGCTCAGGGGCTTGTTGCTGATTGGTAGCTGCACATATTTGCCTCTTCTCATTGGCTCACTCAATATGTTCAGCTAACTACCAGAAGTGTGTTGCTGTCCCTTCAACAAAGGATACCAAGAACAAGAAGCAAATTTGCTAATAGAAGTATATTGGAAAGCTGTTTAAAAATGTTGTATGTTCCATAACAATCATGAAAGAAAAAATGTGGGTTTCATGTTCCTTTAATTATCAGCAGCTAAGTAAATGCCAGGATTAAAGCCTGCACTTAAGAGGTTTTAATATGCATTGTACTTAAAGGGACATGGCTTTCCAGTTTACTTTTTTTCAAATTTTCTTAATTCTCTTGGTATTCTTTATTAAAGGAGCTCCTGAGCCTACCTAGGTATACTTTTAAACAAAGGATACCAAGAGAACCAAGCAAATTAGATAAAGTATTACATTTGATTTTTTTTTTTTAAATTGTATGCCCTGAGACCCTTTTATGAAATGTCTGTCGGACCTGATCCAACATTGCGGATCAGGTCCGACAGACATCGCTGAATGCGGAGAGCAATACGCTCTCCTAATTCAGCATTGCACCAGCAGCTCTTGTGAACTGCTGGTGCAACGCCGCCCCCTGCAGACTCGCGGCCAATCGGCCGCCAGCAGGGGGGTGTCAACCACCCCGATTGTACTCTATTGGGTTGAATTCCGGCGATTCCTGTCCACCTCATCAGAGCAGGTGGATAGGGTTATGGAGCAGTGGTCTTTAGGCCGCTGCTTCATAACTGCTGTTTCTGGCGAGCCTGCAGGCTCGCCAGAAACACGGAGCATCAAGCTCTATTCGGAGCTTGATAGATAGGCCCCACAGTCTGAATCATGAAAGAAAATGTTGGGGTTTCATGTCTCTTTAAAAGGGACAGTATACTGTAAAATTTTCTCTCCTTTAATGTGTTCCCAATAAACCATTTTATCTGCTGGAATGTATTAAAATGTTTACAAAGAGTTCCTTTACTTTTATTTTGTTATTTTATATAATTGCTTTTCCCTGTTGTTAACCCGCCTATGCGGAAAATGTCAGTACTTATGTACTGTTTATAGAAGAGCTATGTAAACAGTAACGTTTTTGAAGAAATCATGTTCGCAGTGTGTGTGGATGGAACAGAGGAGTAATTGAATGTTTATTTTCAGTTCTACTCTTAGACATAGAGATAAGGAAGCCTTTGTATTTATACAATAAGATCAGTCCTCCTTGAAAGCTCAGCCCATTTTTATGGGTTATGCGTTCAATGAGCAAGACAAGTTATTTCATATACAACAATAAATCTAAAAGAGCAATCTCCAATGCATTTAAACTCTGCAGCTGGTATAACAAGTACTTTGAAACATATTAAGGGGAAAGCAGTTTTACAGTACACTGTCACTTTAACACTCGCAATCACATAACCACTAAGCCATCTTTTGCCTTTCATCTTTGTATTTTTTCTTCTTTCCCTCTTATTGTGTAGCTATAGAGGTCTCAGAGGTCCTGTCACTAGGCTGTCCATTGGCCCTTGCACTGCTGTACGCTACTGACTGATGTCAGATCTTATTTATTTAGTAATAACCCTAATCTTGGCTTTTCTAGGCTGGAACTGAATACTGCTGCACAGGATAAAGAAAATGCTGCAGATAACTTATACATGGGTGAAGTGCAGGGTTGAGCTGTGCTCCCATTCAAAAGTGAGGACTGTGGCACATGCCTGTTTTTATGTGGGGTGCTCTATGATTTGCATCTTTGTACAGCAGATAACTCTTCTGCCCATACAGCTTGCTACATCTCTACTTGTTACATAGGTCTGCAGGATACTTAAACAAGATTTCCCTTTGCGTTATTATGTGCTCCTTGTGTATTTAAACAGTGGTTCCCAATAGTTTTACTACCATTACCTACTACAGAAAGTTTCCTTACCATGCCCCCCAACATTTACTGAAGGATTTCCAGGACAAGGAGGTTAGGGAACCTGTGGATGGTGTCCACTAGAATTTTGTGGGTGGTATAGAGATCACAGGTGAAGCTGATTGTGTTGTGAGCAGGGTAGGTCATATCCTGGGTGGAGCTAGGACAGTCCTTGAAAACCAGGACACTAAGAAGCTGTGAGCGGGAAGCAGGCCGGACTTCCCAACCTGTGACAATTCTGCAGGATTTGAGACGTTTAGAAGGTCTGCATTTGCATTACACAAACACTTCAGCATTTCAGACCAGTCACATATATGTATGATGTGTATATTAAATTACTGATCCGTATTAGAGTTTTGTTAAGCACAGTTACACAACTGAAGAAACATACTTCCTCTCATTTGACTATGGGTGTTTGTTATTATTTTGGTATTTTGATGATTATGTATTTTTTGGGAGTATATTAACTATAAGGGCAGGGCCATTGGGAGGGGTACTGTTAAAATTAGGGGCCTTCCACAGATTTTGACCTGGGACCCAGTGAAGCCTAACTACATCCCTGACCCTTATCTCTCTTATCCTGAGTATCACTTGAAATTAGATAGAACACCTCACCAATCCCTGTGCCTCAGGTAATACATCTCTGCTATGCATAGTAAAAGACTGTTAATGGGTAATATTCTTATCAAATCCACTAGAATTCTCTATCCAGAATTCAAATCCACTAGAATTCTCTATCCAGAATTCAAATCCACTAGAATTCTCTATCCAGAATTCAAATCCACTAGAATTCTCTATCCAGTATTCAAACAAACACTTATGATCCCTCTCCTTTATGAGACTGGCAGACCATTATTGCAAAGACATGCTTGTGCTGCAGCTTAATAAGTGCAATTTATATGCTTTAGATTATGTAGTTAAAAGGTGCAACACATTAAATATGTTCTTTTTAAATGTGTACCAGAGAATTTAGATTTTTATACTTCCCAATACACATATTGCAATGATATTACATATTTTTAGCTATAATTTCCCATAAGATTTTATGTTAATAAATACACAAACTAGATATAAGTATAAACGTGTACAATAAATGTTCATTGAATGGAATTTGCAACTTTTTGGCTGACAAATGGTGGTGCATCCTACCTGGTTTGTATGCAGCAAGAACTAAGTTTTCATCTTCAACTTCAAAGACAGTGTCCACATCTATTTTTTTCTCAGAAAGAATATTTTCCACTGTTACAAAGTCATTTGATTTTAGAGCCTGCAGAAAGCTTTCCTTGAGTAACTGGTTGTAAACAGAACGAGTGCATCTCCTTTCTTCGTCCTTGTCCATGTCTGCAGTCTGACAGTGTGTCAAGCAGTGAGAGATTCTTGTGCTCACATGCCTGCTGGCCCTAGCACTCTGGTACCAAGGACAGAACTAGACTGCAGTAATTGTATCACCATGCTGTGCTCATCACTTCTATTTTTACACAGGCCCTCTCAAACTTTGGAAGCACTAATTTTAGAGGTAACTGCATTATCAGGTTTGTACATCTACAAAACAAGATACACTTATAACTTGACTAAACATAGGTTTACAATGCAGCTTATTATTTGTGATTGGTTATGTCCAATAAAAGGACAGTTATCTAATAAAAGGACAGATATGTCTAATAAAAGGACAGATTTATCTAATAAAAGGACAGATATGTCTAATAAAAGGACAGAGTTATCTAATAAAAGGACAGATTTATCTAATAAAAGGACAGATTTATCTAATAAAAGGACAGATTTATCTAATAAAAGGACAGATATGTCTAATAAAAGGACAGATTTATCTAATAAAAGGACAGATTTATCTAATAAAAGGACAGATATGTCTAATAAAAGGACAGAGTTATCTAATAAAAGGACAGATTTATCTAATAAAAGGACAGATATGTCTAATTAAAAGGACAGATTTATTTAATAAAAGGACAGATTTATCTAATAAAAGGACAGATATGTCTAATAAAAGGACAGATTTATCTGATAAAAGGACAGCTAGGTCTAATAAAAGAACAGATCTGATAAAATGACAGATATGTCTAATAAAAGGACAGATATGTCTTAAAAGGACAGATATTTTTACCATCATGCATATATATAAAAAAACAGCCAATTTTCTATAATGTACATATATTAAAGGGACAATAAAGTCATAATTAAACATCCATGGTTCAGAATGAGCATGTGATTTAAACAGTTTTTCAATTTACCTATATTATCAATTTTGCTTAGTTCTCTTGGTTTCCTTTGTTAAAGAGTGACAGGTAAGCTAAGGAGTGTGTGTACATGTCCTTATGTCCTTTTTTGCAGCAGTGTTTCCAACAATGTTTATAGCAATGTTATACATAGTGGCAAATTTTTCTGCCATAGAGTATCTGTAGCATTCTGTAACAGCAATATATGTAACTATGTATAACATTGCTATAAACACTGTTGCAAACACTGCTGCCAGGTGGCTAAAGACACTTGCACTCTCCTGAGCTCACCTTGGAATACTTTTTAACAAATGATACAAGAGAACTAAGCAAAATGGATAATATAAGTAAATTGGAAAGTTTTTTAAAAATTGTATGCTCTATCCAATGCATTTAAGTTTAATTTTGACTTTACTGTCCCTTTAACTTATATTACCATATTAAAGTAATGTAAAAACTGTTTCAGTTTAAAATAAACATTATCAGGTGCATATATGTGCAACTTCTACAGAACAAGTGGGTTTACTTGTATAGTTTAAGAACATCCATTTCTCAAAAAACAAATAACTTTTGAAACATTCTATTTTACATGGAACACAGAAAATCTTGTGCACAAAAAGCTTACAGCAACATTAAACACTAAGGTGACCAGACATCCCTATTGTAGTCCTGAATTTGGTCAGTCCTGTCCCTTCTTTTTTAAAGGGCTAAATTATGCTGTCCCAGATTGTCCTGAATTTATTCCCGGATCCTGTCCCTTGTCTTAATGTTTTAATGACAAAAAACACTTCACTTTTGACAAGATCTGGTACAGTTCTCCAATCCATCAAAGATCTCTAATGTGTATCACAGTTTACATTCCCAATGACACAGGATGTACTAGTTCACTTGCTCTATGCCTTCTCTGGCATGGCTGGCATGAAGCTGGCGGAGGAGGGTAGAATGAGTCTGGTCCACTTTTTACTGGGAACCTCCACTTCCTTTTACTGACCAGGGTGACATAGCTGGGGCAGTCCATAGTGGCTTCAGAGTGAGGCAGGATAGCTCTGGTTATCTTCACAGTGCTTATCAATGCCTGTCTGCTTCTGCTGCTGCTATACAGAGATTATCTGTGCCAGGTACAGTGTGTGCAGGGTTTACATATGATAGCAGGGTTAATATTAAGTTCCTGGCTATTAACTTTATAATTTGTTAGGGATATATATATATTATACTGTGTATATATATATATATATATATATATATATATATATATACACGATAAAGGAAGGCACTCACTGGTCTTTTCTTCAAAAAAAACTTTAATAAGCGTGACGTTTCGGGGACACACTCCCCTTCCTCAGACGCGGAGTGTGTCCCCGAAACGTCACGCTTATTAAAGTTTTTTTTGAAGAAAAGACCAGTGAGTGCCTTCCTTTATCGTGTATATTTACCTGCTGGCACCCTGGCATCAGGATTGGAAAGTGAGAGTGCTCTCTATCTACATATATATATATATATATATATATATATATATACATATATATATATATATATATATATATATATATATATATATATATATATATGTGTATGTAAATTTGCTATCTGGCTTGTAAAGTTATGTATGTAGCTCCTCAATATTCTGACTGCACCCTGCAAGTCATTCTGACTGCATCCTACATAGCATATACAGTTTTCAAGTCATGCAGATCAGGAAGTATGACAGTCTGAGTGCAAATCCATGAATATCAGTGAGATAGATAAAATATAGCATAAAGCAGATGACAACCAATGATAACTGGAACCAATGATGTCACTGAAAGGGTATTTCTATCATGTAATTGGCAAGAGTCCATGAGCTAGTGACATATGGGATATACAATCCTACCAGGAGGGGCAAAGTTTCCCAAACCTCAAAATGCCTATAAATACACCCCTCACAACACCCACTATTCAGTTTTACAAACTTTGCCTCCTATGGAGGTTGTGAAGCAAGTTTGTGCTAAGATTTCTACGCTGACATGCGCTTCTCAGCATTTTGAAGCCCGATTCCTCTCAGAGTACAGCGAATGTCAGAGGGATGTGAAGGGAGTATCACCTATTGAATGCAATGATTTCCCTAATGGGGGTCTATTTCATAGGTTCTCTGTTATCGGTCGTAGAGATTAATCTCCTACCTCCCTTTTCAGATTGACAATATACTCTCATATACCATTACCTCTACTTATAACTGTTTCAGTACTGGTTTGGCTATCTGCTATATGTGGATGGGTGTCTTTTTGGTAAGTATGTTTTTTATTACTTAAGACACCCCAGCTATGGTCTGGCACTTTATGCATTTATATAAAGTTCTAAATATATGTATTGTACTTATATTTGCCATGAGTCAGGTTCATGTATTTCCTTGTGCAGACTGTCAGTTTCATATTTGGGAAATAAAACATATTAATAAATATTTTTTTCTTACCTGGGGTTTAGTCTTTTTTCAAATTGACTACTTTTTACTCTTTCAAATTGCAGGCAGCATTAGGCCCGCGGGTGCGTCAAATGCTAGACTTTATTGCATCATTCTTGGGGCGAGAATTTTTTTGGCGCGAAAAGTACATCTGTTGACGCAAGTTCGTCACTTCCGGCGTCGTAGTTGAAGCGGAAGTCTTACACACGGTTACGTCGTTAGTGACGCAAGTGTGTAATTTCCGGAAATTGTTGGCGCCAACATATTTTCTCTTACGTTGTGCGTCATACTTGCCGCCAAATTTTTCATTAGTTTTATACCCCATTGCTGTTTGCCTCTTGCCTTTCTCTATGTCAGAGGGCTATGCTGTTTGCATTTTTTCCAATTCCTGAAACTGTCATATAAGGAAATTGATAATTTTGTTTTATATGTTGTTTTTTCTTTTACATTTTGAAAAATGTCTCAATCTGATCCTGCCTCAGAAGTATCTGTTGGAACGTTGCTGCCTGACATCGGTTCTACCAAAGCTAAGTGCATTTGTTGTAAGATTGTGGAAATTATATCTCCAAATGTCATTTGTAATAGATGTCATGATAAACTTTTACATGCAGAGAATGTATCCATCAGTAATAGTACATTGCCAGTTGCAGTTCCTTCAACTTCTAATGTACATGATATACCTATGAATTTTAAAGAATTTGTTACTGATTCTATTCAGAAGGCTTTGTCTGCATTTCCGCCTTCTAATAAACGTAAAAGGTCTTTTAAAACTTCTCATAAAGTTGATGAAATTTCAAATGACCGGCAACATAATGATTTATCCTCCTCTGATGAGGATCTATCTGATTCAGAAGATTCTTCCTCAGATATTGACACTGACAAATCTACTTATTTGTTTAAAATAGAGTATATTCGTTCTTTGTTAAAAGAAGTGTTAATTACTTTGGATATTGAGGAAGCTAGTCCTCTTGACATTAAGACTAGTAAGCATTTAAATGCTGTTTTTAAACCTCCTGTGGTTTCTCCAGAGGTTTTTCCTATTCCTGATGCTATTTCTGATATGATTTCTAAGGAATGGAATAAGCCAGGTACTCCTTTTATTCCTTCTTCAAGGTTTAAAAAATTGTATCCTTTACCAGCAATTTCTATACAGTTTTGGGAAAAGATCCCCAAAGTTGATGGGGCTATTTCTTCTCTTGCTAAACGTACCACTATTCCTATGGAAGACAGTACTTCTTTTAAAGATCCTTTAGATAAGGAAAGCCTATTTATATTCAGGTCATCTTCTCGGGCCTGCAATTTCTTTGGCTGATGTTGCGGCTGCATCAACTTTTTGGTTGGAGAATTTAGCGCAACAAGAATTAGATTCTGACATATCTAGCATTGTTCATTTACTGCAACATGCTGATCATTTTATTTGTGATGCCATTTTTGATATTATCAAAATTGATGTTAGATCCATGTCTTTAGCTATTTTAGCTAGAAGAGCTTTGTGGCTTAAATCTTGGAATGCTGTTATGACATCTAAGTCCAGATTATTATCTCTTTCTTTCCAAGGTAATAATTTATTTGGTTCTCAGTTGGATTCTATTATTTCAACTGTAACTGGAGGAAAGAGATTTTTTCTGCCTCAGGATAAAAAACCTAAGGGTAAATCTAAGGCTTCTAACCGTTTTTGTTCCTTTCGTCAAAATAAGGAACAAAAGGGCACTTCCGGTGGGAGGGCTCCAGGGTTGGCAGCAGACAAACGGAGCTCCGCACAAATCTTCTGTTTCAAAGTGACTTTAATTACTTTATTTTACCCCAACATTGTCTCCTGCCGACCCTATTACCAACCCAGAGCCCAACGAAAAGATCCTTGGAAGATCCAGCTGCCCGGAGGGGAAGGGACATATTACAGAGGATCCCTTCTGCCTTTTTCAAGAGAGCGTTACATCACTCCACCACCGTAGCCCACTGCACTTACAGCTGATGAAGCAAAGCACAGGGCTTAGTTGCTGCTCACCCACTTGAACCCAACGCAACATTTGGGACCTGCGGACATCGGCTAGCAGCGGGATCGTCTCAGACGGGAGGAACTCTTCCTTTGCCTGACAACCGCCATCTTGCCCCACGTGGCCTGCATCCTCCTCACACAGCCGCAACACTGGGAACACAGTGGAGTGCCTGATTTCAGGCCGACATTCGGAGGAACACCCGAGCGACATCTGACACGTAACAGCCTAACCAGCCTGGTTTGGTGAGAGGCTGCGTACTCCGGTGGATCATTTGCAGAGTGACCACCACTTGGCGCGAAAATCTACGGCTGCACTCAGGAGGGCCCCCCTACATAACGGACTCGGGGAGAGTTACGAAGGAGTTGCAGGGGGTAAGATCATTTCTTGTTACTCCTATAAGAATCCACCTATCTACTCTTTATTGCCTCATAGACCACAACCATTCCGCTGTGTGGACTCAAGCTTGGACACAGTGACTTAAGGGGGACATCACACAGTGGGGATACTGCTAAAGGGGGGAGCTACCAGAACATACTGCTTTACAGCTGCCTAGGACCCTGGTTGCAGAACTTTATCTTAAAGCACACTGAGCATCTAAGGTGCACCGGCCCCAAGTCATTCTAAAACCAGGCCTTTTCTATACTGTGGAGCAGCTCAAAAGGTTAGCCCAGTCCCCTGGAGGTGGTGTGGCCTTGTCTGGCAGAAAAAGGGACTTTCATTACGCAATAGCCAGTTCCTGCCATCACTGACTCCATTTGGGACATATTTTAACATCTCTCTGGTGAACTGTTCTGCCTTGTACTATTACCAGTCTGCAGTGTCTCTGCTGCTAATCCTCACCTATATACATCTGGTGCAGAACTGTGGAACTCCCTACTGCTTGCTCCTCTGAGTTTTGTTTTGTGGCCCATGTAGTGTGTCACAACCGGGACGAAGTTGTTGTGTATTCCTAGATGAAAAACATGCACATGTTTCCTTGAGGGTGGTTTATTGTATAATACTCAATACTGTCAATACCTGCAATTAACCATTTTTTTTCCCTTGCACTAGACAGCTGGGGGGGGGTGGCTCTGGTGGCCGTATAAAAACTTGACGCTTGAAACAGGTGGCTATACATTGATCTGTTTACGTGGGCTTCTTATTTTGGTTATTTGCACATGTTAACAGCCTACTTTCTATACCACCATTTATATGCATAGAGTTTATACTCCTGTATCATCCTAGCTTGACATATTCGCCCAATCTGGTTTTTCTTTTTTCACTATAATACAATTGCCCCTGACATTTTATGGGTTTATGGAGAAATGTTTAACTAACACACCAATGGCGAGCCGTAATAAAGCCAATGACCGCTGCCATAGGGCTGCAAATGACCAGGCCATCCAGGGCCCTAGCTCTGAAATCTCATCAGAGGTAGAACACATAGATACCCATCCCATTGTAAAACAAATTACTATGCTCTTCATGCCTAAAATTGATAACCTTCAAAGGGGGGTAGACACCCTTGCGGGTGAGGTTAAACAGTTCTCGACCAGGATGGGCGAGGCAGAGGGCAGAATTTCCGACCTAGAGGATTCCAATGTCACCCAGAACAGTAAGATAGAACAACTTGAGAAACTAGCCACAACCCTCCAATTGAAAATAGATGATCTAGAAAATAGATCGAGGCGCAACAACGTGCGCCATCTCGGCCTCCCAGAATCCATCAAACAATCCGAGTTAATCCACTTTGTGGAAAACACGTTGCCACAGCTGCTAAATTTACCAACTAAAGACACTATTGGAGGGGTGGAAAGAGCACACAGAGTAGGTCCAGATAGGGATAGACAGAACATAACACAACCCCGTCCCATAATGATTAGGTTCTTGCATTTTCAGACCAAAACTGCCATCCTGAGAGCGTACAGGAAACTGGGTGAGCTGATGTTTGAGAATGCAAGATTACTCTTGTTTCAGGACTTCTCTGCGGACCTTATGAGACGCCGCAGGGAATTCTCTCCTCTCTGCTCCCAACTCCACAAAGAGGGCAGGCAGGCTTAAAGTGGTTACTCATAGGGGCCCCAAATTCTTTGAGTCCCCAGCTGCTGCCCAGGAGTTTCTCGACAATTATGAGCCCCCTGTCCGCAGCCCCACACACAGACGAATGAGGGGTGAGGAGGGTTGAGACAGCCAGACAAGGCTAGAATACAATAACCAAGCCTGTTTAATTATACAATGTCCATCATAGCACAATGGCTGGATTGGTATTGACACCGAACCAGTTAGTTTTAGGCCCACTGATGTTCTTGCTAGGGAATATCCTTGTTCTGGTTGGGACCTTCCTGCCCCGGTTAACAACTGGGATTGGGGTGGGCGGGACCCAGGGCTGGTCCCAGGTGAGAGATACTGAGAACTGGCCAGGAAGTTATCTCATACAGTTTTATAAAAATGGTTTTGAGTTTACTGTTAGAGTTGTTACTTGGGAACTGTTTTTATCCAAATGCAAACATAAACGGAGATATATTTGTCACAACACATTACTTTTTTCTTTTGGTATTGATATAGAAGATGTATTAGAATGGATTTCAGTGACAAATGTGAGTTTTCTTACAGCACAGAGACTGATTATGTCCAGTTGGCGAGGCCTGGCAGGGAAAGGGCGTGATGTAGGGCTGAACCTGGGAGCCTGTACTCATGCCATGGAGGTTCCAGAAGGAGGTGGTGTTTTTTGTTTTTTCTTCTCTCTCCCCTCCCCCCTCCCATCCCTCCTTCTCTTCTTTCACCTACAATCTTCCCCCTTCATTATCCTGGCCCTACCTCTCCCTTCTTACATGGCCGAATGTACTGTGCAGCCCCATTTGCTCCAAGTGCGTTTCCTACATTTAGATCCTTAACAGCAGACAAGATGACAAGATTTAATTTATATTCCTGGAACATAGGGGGAATCCATTCCCCTATTAAAAGGAAGACGATTTTAACCCACCTTAGGAAAAAACGAGCAGAGATTGTGTTTCTACAAGAGACTCACCTCTCAGATTCGGAGCACAACAAATTAAGGACTGACTGGGTGGGTAGAGTGGAATACGCCTTGTATAGGACAGCTAGTAGAGGGGTGGCTATACTTTTTGGCAAGCAGCTAGATTATGAGGTTCTCAACGTCCTTAAGGACATTGAGGGTAGATACATTATTGTACAGATTTGCACAGCGGATAACATCTACACATTGTGTAAATTTATGCCCCGAACCAAAGGGACAGGAAATTTTGGGATTCCTTGCTGACTACACTTACACCTTTTTTAGCCACTCACATCATACTGGGAGGGGATTTTAATCTGGCCCCAAACTCTCACTGCGACAGGCTCAAAGACCCCAATAGATGCACAGCGAGGAGACTGCCTAGGGAGTCGAATAGATTTGAGAGAGAGGTTTTTGCAGGTCTGGGTGGGACCCTGGATTTACTAGACATTTGGCGACAGCTTAACCCTGATGGCAAAGACTATACCTGCATATCCCGAGCTACACCCTCAATGTCACGTATTGACCTCTTCATGATCTCAAACTCCTTGGTCACTCAAGTCATTGATACAAAAATTGGAGAGGTCGTTGTCTCTGACCATGCCCCCATAGCACTCTTTCTTGATGTCACCCCTAGAGTGTGCAATAGATGCACCCTACGCTTTCCAAAATATCTGGTAACATCCCAGAAATTCCAAGCCTATTTGGTGCATTGCTGGGATGATTATAGAGCAAACAATATCCAACATCTGGCTACGCCAGAACTTTTCTGGACGACAGCCAAAGCAGTCCTCTCAGGCAATATCATTGCGTACCTGGCCCGCAGAAAGAAACAATCCCTGGAAGGGATCGAAAGGCTGAGGAACAGCCTGGCAGATGCGTACCGCGAGTATTGCACTAACCCCTCTATCGGTACTTATAGGAAGTATGTTGGTGTCAAGACTGAATACAACACTCTTCTTGCGCACCAAGCCTCGCAGGCACTCCTTCAGACCCGAGGTAAATATTACCGACACAGGGACAAATCTGGGAAGCTTTTGGCCACTCTAGTAAAATTAAATACCTCCTCTAAGCACATTGCGGCAATCAAGGTGAGAGGCGGGGTTCTTCGAGATTCCAAACTGATTTTGCCTCCTATTACTCTTCCCTATAAGGACAGATTCTGGGAGTCTATTGTGCTTCCAAAAATTTCTGAGGAGCAACTGAGCAAATTAAATGCCCCCATAGAGAGGGGGAAGGTTGAGAGAACTAGTATGACCATGTCACTGGGTAAGGCACCCGGCCCTGATGGGCTACCGATTGAATTCTATTGCCTGCTTAAGCCACAGGTGACCCCCTCCCTCATTGACCTGTTTGCTACCTACTTCAGACAGGTTATAATCCCCGCCCCAGAATTCTTGTCGGCTTCCATCACGCTGATACCTAAAACAGGCAAAGACGGCTTGCTGCCCGAGTCTTACAGACCGATTTCCCTACTGAATTCGGACTACAAGATCCTTACCAAACTGTTTGCCGAGAGACTAAAATGTATTTTACCCACTATCATTCATGAGGACCAGACGTGCTTCATGCATGCACGCTCGTCGGTTGTTAATGTACGTAGGGTCTTGCAGATAGTTCCCCACTTTTGGACCGTTTTGGGGACCGGTGGGGCGGTGGACAGACCGGAGGCCTTCCTGCTGTCACTGGACGCGGAGAAGGCCTTCGACCGAGTGGAGTGGGGTCACCTATTCAAAACCATGGCTCAGGCAAATTTCTCGGGCCCCTTCCTCACCCTTATTAAGAATCTTTATCACTCACCCACGGCAAATGTGCTCGTAAACAATGTTTTCTCATCCGACTTCCAACTACACAGAGGTATGAGACAGGGGTGCCCTCTGTCGCCTCTACTCTTTAACATAGCATTGGAGCCCTTGGTTATCAAGCTACGACAGGATTTTCCTGGCATTGACGTAGAAGGAGCCCCACAACACCTGGCACTATACGCAGATGACATGCTCCTCTTTGTGCAGGACCCCAGACGCATCTACCCAACATCATGCGTAATCTTACTGATTTTGGCTTATTCTCAGGGTACAAAGTAAACATACAAAAATTGGAGATCCTCTGGCTCAACAGAAAAGGGAGCTCGGATGAGAGCTATCCTTTTACTGTGGCCAAACGTGATATTACCTATCTCGGCATTAAGATATCGGCTAACCCTAATAGGCTATATACTGATAATATAACCCCGATTTGTGCTAAACTACAAGCCCAAATGAATGGCTGGAGGTCTTTGTCGTTATCACTGTCGGGAAGAATTGCCCTACTCAAAATGGTGGTGCTCCTGCGTATCCTGTACCCTCTTCTTATGCTCCCCCTGCTTCTGACCAAGTCGGATATTAAACTCTTAAACTCTGCAACTAGAGTGTTCATCTGGCAGGGGAAAAAGTCTTGTATCTCGAGAGATAGACTCAACATGACCTTCCTGAATGGAGGCCTGGCACTTCCAAACTTTAGGCTGAATAATTGGGCCGCACTGATCTGTCTGGTGGTTGACTGGCAGGTCGGCACCCACCATTTCTGTCACCGGGACTTGGAACAGGCAGTACTGGGGGATGTCTCCCTGGCGTACCTCCCACATGTGGCAGACTCGAAGTCCCTGAGGGCCTTAGGCCTTAATGAGCTGTTCAAAGACACCCTAAAGGCTTGGCACCTAGCCCACAAATACCTGGGTAAAACCTGTCATGCCTCATTCTATTTACCCATTAGGAAAAATCCAGACTTCCCAGCAGGATCGGAGACCTTGCCCTTCAGGGTTTGGGAGGAAAGAGGGATAAAGTCACTCAAACACCTAATAGACCCACTAACCAAAACGGTTAAGACCTTTGGTGCCTTGCAAAGGGATTATGATTTACCAAGTACCCACTTCTATGCCTTCCTCTAGGTTCGCCACTATGTGGGGGCATTGATCAGAGACAGGACAGACCTCTGGGAGGGCTCCCCTTTTTGCCTTACACAGTCATTATACACTATGGGTAGCTTCTCACTCTCTGGGATTTATCAGACGCTTTTACTACACCGCCTTACAGACCTGCAAACGTCCATACAGACAGGCTGGATCAGAGAGGGTTTAGAAGAGGTCACATAGGTGGAGATAAGGAATAGTATGGAAAAAAACAGGAAAGCGACCTTGTCAGCTGCACTTAGGGAATCCCAAGTATGTTTCCTACACAGGGCATATCTTACACCGAGAACTCTGGCAAAATGGGTCCCCACATACTCGAATAAATGCACCAAATGCGCACTAGACAACCCTAGTCTCTTACACTACATGTGGGGATGCCCCCCAGTTAGGCAATTTTGGGGAAAAATACAATTCTGGTTGAAACAAAAACTTCAGATACAGCTTGATATACACCCTGACACTATTATATTTTTGCGCTGGGACGAGCGACATAAACAACATGCCTCAATTACTGAGCATAATTATTTTAGTGGCTAGGAAACACATATTAAAACACTGGATAATGACGGTAAGCCCATCCTTTAAAGGCTTTAAAAATCTGTTACAGTCCCAAATATTCATTGAACAAATGGATGTAAGAGTGGACGTCCAGAATAGACTACACCTGTTTTTGCGCAAATGGCACAGACTTATCCTCACCTTTGAGTTAGAAATACAGAGGCTAATTCTCAGGCCATTTAAAGACTCTGTGATTTTCTTAGAGGACTCCCTAAGAGGAGACTGGGACCACTTGTTTAATACAGAAAGTTAGAGACTCAACACTAGACTTCCCAATGGGTCCCCCACTCACCCTCACTTCGGCTCTTACCGCTCCCGAATCCCTCTCCTCTTATGCCCCTCCCTCTCATCTTTCTCCCCCCTCTTTTTTTTTTCTCCCCGGCCAGGCTCCGCCATTGGCAATGTTACGTTCCCGAGTAGGAAAATCTTGTTTAATAGCAGTGTAAGTTATTTAGTGTAATTAGTTAGTTCTATAGAATATTAGGGAAGTTAGGATTTAAAACAAATAAAATGTTTGGGAGCAGCAGATGCGTGCAGATGCTCGTGCACCACCTACTTTGATCTTGGTTAACAGCAAAAGTGTATAGCCTCAGCTAATGCTACATCATACCAACACGGTAACAATTCTTTACTCTGTACTTCTATGTTCCAGATGTGTTGTATCTTTTGTATGTAACATATGATATGATTTTATGTAGTGTCTGTATGTTCTGCCCTCTTTAATAAAAATTATATGGAAAAATAAGGAACAAAAATCAAATCCTTCCCCCAAGGAATCTGTTTCCAATTGGAAGCCTTCCTCAAATTGGAATAAATCGAAGCCAAAAGTCAGCCCCTAAGTCCACATGAGGGTGCGGCCCTCATTCCAGCTCAGCTGGTAGGGGGCAGATTAAGGTTTTTCAATGATTTCTGGATAAATTATGTCCAAAATCAATGGATCCAGAGCATTTTCTCTCAAGGGTATCAAATAGGATTCAGAGTAAGACCTCCTGTGAGAAGATTTTTTCTCTCACGTGTCCCAGCAAATCGAGTAAAAGTTCAGGCTTTCCTGAAGTGTGTTTCAGACCTGGAATCTTCCGGGGTAATCATGCCGGTTCCTTTTCAGGAACAGGGTCTGGGGTTTTATTCAAATCTATTCATTGTCCCAAAGAAGGAAAATTCATTCAGACCAGTTCTGGATCTGAAAATTTTGAATCGCTATGTAAGAGTACCAACTTTCAAGATGGTGACTATAAGGACAATTCTGCCTTTTTTTCAGCAAGGACATTATATGTCTACAATAGACTTGCAGAATGCATACCTTCATATTCCGATTCATCCAGAACATTATCAGTTCCTGAGAATCTCTTTTCTAGACAAGCATTACCAATTTGTTGCTCTTCCATTTGGCCTAGCAACAGCTCCAAGAATCTTTTCAAAGGTTCTAGGTGCCCTACTCTCTGTAATCAGAGAGCGGGGTATTGAGGTGTTTCCTTATTTGGACGATATCTTGGTACTAGCTCAGTCTTTACGTTCTGCAGAATCTCACACAAATCAACTAGTGTTGTTTCTTCAAAAACATGGTTGAAGGATCAATTTACCAAAAAGTTTCTTGATTCCTCAGACAAGGGTCACCTTTTTAGGTTTCCAGATAGATTCAGTGTCCATGACTCTGTCTCTAACAGACAAGAGACATTTGAAATTGGTTGCAGCCTGTTGGCACTTTCAGTCTCAGTCATTCCCTTCAGTGGCTATGTGCATGGAAGTTTTAGGCCTCATGACTGCAGCATCGGACGCGATTCCTTTTGCTCGTTTTCACATGAGATCTCTCCAGCTTTGTATGCTGAATCAATGGTGCAGGGATTATACAAATATATCACAGTTAATATCCTTAAATCCCAATGTTCGACACTCTCTGACGTGGTGGTTAAATCACCAGCGTTTGGTTCAAGGGGCTTCTTTTGTTCGGCCAACCTGGACTGTGATCACTACAGACGCAAGTCTTTCAGGTTGGGGAGCTGTTTGGGGATCTCTGACAGCACAAGGGGTTTGGAAATCTCAAGAGGCGAGATTACCAATCAATATTTTAGAACTCTGTGCAATTCTCAGAGCTCTTCAGTTTTGGCCTCTGTTGAAGAGAGAACCATTCATTTGCTTTCAGACAGACAATATCACAACTGTGGCATATGTCAATCATCAGGGTGGGACTCTCCATCCAGATGTATTTTCTCAGATTGTTCAGATGTGGGATCTTCCAGAGATAGATCTCATGGCCTCTCATCTAAACAAGAAACTTCCCAGATACCTGTCCAAGTCCAGGGATGTTCAGGCGGAAGCAGTGGATGCACTGACACTTCCTTGGTGTTATCATCCTGCTTACATTTTTTCCGCCTCTAGTTCTTCTTCCAAGAGTGATATCCAAAATCATCATGGAACAATCGTTTGTGTTGCTGGTGGCTCCAGCATGGCCACACAGGTTTTGGTATGCGGATCTTGTTCGGATGTCCAGTTGCCAACCTTGGCCACTTCCGTTAAGGCCGGATCTTCTGTCTCAAGGTCCGTTTTTCCATCAGGATCTCAAATAATTACATTTGAAGGTATGGAAATTGAACGCTTAGTACTAAGTCATAGAGGTTTCTCTGACTCAGTGATTAACACTATGTTACAAGCTCGTAAATCTGTCTCTAGAAATATTTATTATCGAGTTTGGAAGACCTACATTTCCTGGTGTTCTTCTCATAAATTCTCTTGGCATTCTTTTAGAATTCCTAGAATTCTACAGTTTCTTCAGGATGGTTTGGATAAGGGTTTGTCTGCAAGTTCCTTGAAGGGACAAATCTCTGCCCTTTCCAGGGCCGCCACTAGAAATTTTGGGGCCCCTGACTTAACCATTGATCAGGCCCCCCCCCCTCCTTTGACAAGTGCAATTTTTGACTAAGTGACTAAAACGTATATGCACTTTATTCTTAAGTGTCTATTTAAACTTGGAAATGTTGTAAAGGTAGTAACATACACTGAAACACACACACACTCACACATAAGAATTCACATATAGACACTCTAGCAAACACGCAAAGAAACTCAGACACAGACACCCAAACTGGTTTACATTGACCTGACTAGTAATGAGGTAAACTACAGTTTTGTGAAAAAAGGAGATTTAGAAAACAAAATATGGAGTTCTGATTATCTTTTTGTAAAGGAAGATACCAAGTTAATGATGACAACAGCATGCAGTGGCTGAAAGGAATGGCCCTGAACTGCCTAAACAATAATTTAAAGGTTAAATGGTAGATTGGTGACTTCCGGAAAGGTCTCATTAGTCTCAAAGTCTGTAGAAAGATGTGAATAATCAGTAGTAAGATCAAAATGTCCTAAAAATGAACAGACAATGGACACACACACACAAACTCAAACTTGCACATACACCCAAGGAAACACCAACAGAGACAGCCTCAGAAAACACACAAAGACATACACACACACACAGAGACACACACAAAAAACACAGAAAGACATACATACACACCCTCACTGAGACATCCACAGAAAACACACAAAGACATACACACACCCTCACAGAGACACCCACAGAAAATACACACCCTCACAGAGACATCCACAGAAAACACAGACATACATATACACACACACACACACACACACACACCCTCACACCCTCACAGAGACATCCACAGAAAACACAGACATACACACCCACCCTCACAGAGGCATCCAGAGAAAATACACAAAGACAAACACACACCCACCCTCGCAGAGACACCCATAGAAAAAGCTCAAAGACATATGCACACACCCTCACAGACATCCACAGAAAATGCACAAAGACATACACACCCACCCTCACAGAGATACCAACAGAAAAAAAATACATACACACTCATAGAGTCACAAACAAAAGCACAAAGACATAAACACAGACACCCACAGAAACACTCACAGTAGGAAACATTTATGCACCTTGCATCCCCTAAATCAACAGTGTGTGACATGCATGATAAAAAAAATGCAGAAATTAAGAGATCACTTTTTAAAGAATCATATTTGTAAATGTGCAAACAAAAATAATTCTGTGAATTCAAAATTGTACATTAATGATCTGGGTAGATGGCTAGATGAAGAAAAGTATTTTAAAAAGGTTGACATATGTTTGTTTGATATTTTCTCCATTTTCCCCAACCAAGAGCACCACTTCAAATATAGTGTACCAATGTTCCCATCTGTCAGCTGTACTTGTGGATTTTGAAAATGCTGTACTCTATATGGTCTTGGTGGAACCATAAGCTGTAGTACTCATGCCATTAGATCTGGTTAAATGCAGGATTTAAGATTGTTGGTATGCATTTCAAAATTAAGTCAGCTGTAGAGTAAACAACAGTTTTAAGTTAACCTGTCTCATTTCCAACACTGAGCAATCTTAGTCTGAGAGTATAACATGTTATGCAGATGTAAAAATCTTAGATAAAATGCCTCCTTGTATCTGGAAAGTCCTTGCATAAAGGGGCAGTAAACTGGAATGTAATATATATCATTTGTGTATTGAGGAGGAAACATTTCTGCATGGTTTTAAATATAGAATTTCTACAGCATTGTCAAATAATCATAAATACACTGCTGCTAAAAAATGTGTTTTTATGGACCCCTGGCCCCACCATACAACTACTACCACACTGAAGTTACAATCTTAAATTGCACAAAGAAATAAAAAAACATTTGCTAAGTAATTCCTACCTCCTCTGCAAATGAAAGTGATCAGCCGTCTGACTCAGGCACACACTCTACAAACAAAGTGCCAAGTCTGTCTCACACTGTGCATAGTGGTTTAGTGTACACTCAGAAATCCTCTCAAATGCTAATACTTTACTCATTGTAATAACATTTCCCATGCTCAATTAGCACTCTGCTGTAGTACCCACTGGTGGCTGCCAAAATGTAAAAAAAAAATTTTTTTTTTTTTTTTTTTTTTAGTTCTTGCCTCATGGGGCCCCCCTAGCCCATTGGGCCCCTGACAGGAGTCACCCCTGTCACCCCCTGATGGCGGCCCTGGCCCTTTCTGTTTTATTTCACAGAAAGATTGCTAAACTTCCTGATATTCACTGTTTTGTACAGGCTTTAGTTCGTATGAAGCCCGTCATTAAATCAATTTCTCCTCCTTGGAGTCTTAATTTGGTTTTGAAGGCATTACAGGCTCCTCCATTTGAGCCTATGCATTCTTTGGGCATTAAACTTCTTTCTTGGAAAGTGTTGTTCCTTTTTGGCAATCTCTTCTGCTAGAAGAGTTTCTGAGTTATCTGCTCTTTCTTGTGAATCTCCTTTCCTGATTTTTCATCAGGATAAGGCGGTTTTGCGGACTTCATTTAAATTTTTGCCTAAAGTTGTGAATTCTAACAACATTAGTAGAGAAATTGTTGTCCCTTCCTTGTGTCCTAATCCTATGAATTCTTTGGAAAGATCCTTACATTCTTTGGATGTGGTAAGAGCTTTGAAATATTATGTTGAAGCTACTAAAAATTTCAGGAAGACTTCTAGTCTATTTGTTATATTCTTTCGTCCTAGGAAAGGTCAGAAGGCCTCTGCTATTTCCTTGGCTTCTTGGTTAAAGCTTTGGATTCATCAAGCTTATTTGGAGTCGGGTCAGGCCCCGCCTCAGAGAATTACAGCTCATTCTACTAGATCAGTCTCCACTTCATGGGCTTTTAAGAATGAAGCTTCAGTTGATCAGATTTGCAAAGCAGCAACTTGGTCTTCTTTGCATACATTTACTAAATTCTATCATTTTGATGTATTTGCTTCTTCAGAAGCAGTTTTTGGTAGAAACGTTCTTCAGTCAGCTGTTTCAGTTTGATTCTTCTGCTGATGTTTTAAGTTTTTCTTTTCATTAAGAGAATAACTTATATTTTGGGTTGTGGATTATTTTTTCAGCGAGAAATGGCTGTTGTTTATTTTTATCTGTCTCTCTCTAGTGACTCTTGAGTGGAGTTCCACATCTTGGGTATTGATATGATATCCCATACGTCACTAGCTCATGGACTCTTGCCAATTACATGAAAGAAAACATAATTTATGTAAGAATTTACCTGATAAATTAATTTCTTTCATATTGGCAAGAGTCCATGAGGCCCATCCTTTTTATGGTGGTTATGAATTTTTTGTATAAAGCACAATTATTTCCAAATTCCTTTGTTGATGCTTTTACTCCTTTCTTTATCACCCCACTTCTTCGCTATTCGTTAAACTGAATTGTGGGTGTGGTGAGGGGTGTATTTATAGGCATTTTGAGGTTTGGAAAACTTTGCCCCTCCTGGTAGGATTGTATATCCCATACGTCACTAGCTCATGGACTCTTGCCAGTATGAAAGATATTAATTTATCAGGTAAATTCTTACATAAATTATGTTTTTCCCTCATGAATTGCACATGGACCAGTGACAAAACTGAGCTTAGGTATGGGCAGTCTGAAGGTAATGTTAGTGACCAAGGTAAACTTGTGTTGAGTTTTTTTCTCCTGATGAAGAAAGAAGCTCTCCTTCTTCCTTACAACTTTAGCTTAGCAATAGTTTTTACTTTTAGCTTTCATTGGTCACCTTAGCTAACATTAATTCCCTGTAAAACGTTTATGCAGGCTAAAGACCCTGCCATGTTCTTTCATTATTTATTTTGCCTTCTTTTCAAGCAACTTAAAGGGACATGAAACCCAAAAATGTTCTTTCATGATTCAGATAGAGAATACAATTTCAAACCTCTTTCTAATTTTCTTCTATTATCTAATCTGTTTCTTTCTCTTGGAATCATTTGTTGAAGGAGCAGCAATGCACTACTGGTTTCTAACTGAACACATGGGTGAGCCAATCACAATCAATATATATATGCAGGCACCAATCAACAGCTAGAACCTAGGTTCTCTGCTGCCCCTGAGCTTGCCTAGATAAACCCTTCAGCAAAGGATAACAAGAGAATGAAGCAAATTAAATAATAGAAGTAAATTGGAAAGTTGTTTAAAATTGTATATCTGAATCATGAAAGAAAAATTTTGGGTTTCATGTCCCTTTAACTCTGAAAATTGTAGTCTTTTCACTGCTCCCAGAGACACTTCTGAATATTCTGTGTAATTTAGAGCTCTGACCCTCCTACATGCCAAATATATATGTGTTTCTAATCGGCAAAAGCAGAGAAAATAAGATATACGACACTCAAGTCTTTTTCAAGGGGTAGTTCCTTGGACTGCAAAACCATGCAGATTTTATGTAGAAAAAGTTTTAAATACATTATAAAATATTACATTAGTGTCTTTTAAAGTAAAAATATTTCGAAATTAAATTGAAATTAGCAGGAAAAATATTTAGCTTTCTGCATTATTTAAGATCATTGCTGAAGTTTTTATTGTTTTATAGTGGACAATGTCAAACATCAACAAGCTTCAAAATACAAGCAGATTTATTTAGTACAGTTATAATCATAACATAGATAGATTTTATATATATTTTACATGCCATCTTATAGCTATAGGTCACTATAGCTAAATGTACACTGACAGATAAGTATGGGCTAGATTAAAGGGACAGTAATTTTCAGGGCTAAATTAAATGAAAAGGGGGAAAAATAGACAATTAAACTATATTTCAAATTTATTTTACGATGCATAACTAGACATTTTGGGGGGTAGTTATCAAGCCGTCAACCTCAAATATGCTGAAATTCCGCAGCGTATTTGTGGCGAGGCTGATTCGCCTTAGTTATCAAAGGCTAGAGACCGGCAAAAGTAGAATTTTGTGACGTAAGCTTCGATCCGCCGGACTCAGTCCGACACAGATCGATTCTTACGTCACTACAGATGTTCCGCACACAAGTGCGGCACAATCTGACTACTTTTGCTAGTTATCAAAAAACTAGCAGGTACGCTCGGCACTTTTCCGGCCCAGCGTACCTGGTTTTCAATCCGCCGCCCTGGAGGCGGCGGATCCCATAGGAATCAATGGGAGTCTGAGCATAGCGAAAGTTCATGTTCGCTGCTGCCAGACATCCCATTGATTTCTATGGGAGCTGTCTACACCTAACACCCTAACATGTACCCCGAGTCTAAACACCCCTAAGCTGTCCCCCCCTACACCGCCGCAACTAAATAAATGTATTACCCCCTAAACCGCCGCTCCCGGAGCCCACCGCAAGCTGCTCTATACATATTAACCCCTAAACCGCCGCTCCCTGACCCCGCCGCAACTATAATAAATGTATTAACCCCTAAACCGCCGCTCCCAGACATCGCCGCAACCTACATTATACCTAGTTAACCCTTATCCTGCCGATCCCACACCTCGCCGAAACTAAATAAATAGTTTAACCCCTAAACCGCCGCTCCCGGACCCCGCCGCAACCTATATTAAACTTATTAAACCCTATCCTGCCCCTGCTACACCGCCGCCACTGTAATAAATTTATTAACCCCTAAACCTAAGTCAAACACTAACCCTAACACCCCCCTAACTTAAATATTAATTAAATAAATCTAAATAATATTTCTATTATTAACTAAATTAATCCTATTTAAAACTAAATACTTACCTTTAAAATAAACCCTAATATAGCTACAATGTAATTAAAAATTACATTGTAGCTATTTTAGGATTTATATTTATTTTACAGGTAACTTTGTATTTATTTTAGCTAGTTAGAATAGTTATTAAATAGTTATTAACTATTTAATAACTACCTAGCTAAAAGAAATACAATATTACCTGTAAAATAAATCCTAACCTAAGTTACAATTAAACCTAACACTACACTATCATTACATTAATTAAATACATTAACTACAAATAACTACAATTAAATACAATTACATAAACTAACTAAAGTACAAAAAAATAAAAAAAGCTAAGTTACAAAAAAAATAAAATAATAAGTTACAAACATTTAAAAAATATTACAACAATTTTAAGCTAATTACACCTAATCTAAGCCTCCTAATAAAATAACAAAGCCCCCCAAAATAAAAAAATTTCCCTACCTTATTCTACATTAAAAAAGTTCAAAGCTCTTTTACCTTACCAGCCCTTAAAAGGGCCTTTTGTGGGGCATGCCCCAAAGAAAACTGCTCTTTTGCCTGTAAAAGAAAAATACAACCCCCCAACATTAAAACCCACCACCCACATACTCCTAATCTAACTCAAACCCCCCTTAAAATAACCTAACACTACCCCCCTGAAGATCATTCTACCTTGAGTCGTCTTCACTCAGCCGAGCCACCGATGGAACTGAAGAGGAGATCCGGAGCGGCAGAAGTGATCCTCCAAGGGGCGCTGAAGAAGTCTTCCATCCAATGAAGTGATCCTCCAGGCAGCACTGAAGAAATCTTCCATCCGGGCGATGTCATCTTCCAAGCGGCGCTGAAGAAGTCTTCCATCCGGGCGATGTCATCTTCCAAGCGGGGTCTTCAATCTTCTTTCTTCAGGATCCATCTTCATCCCGCCGACGCGGAACATCCTTCTTTCCCGACGGACTACCGACGAATGAAGGCTCCTTTAAGGGACGTCATCCAAGATGGCGTCCCTTCAATCAGATTGAAGTTCAATCCGTTTGGCTGATCCAATCAGCCAATCAGATTGAGCTCGCATTCTATTGGCTGATCGGAACAGCCAATAGAATGCGAGCTCAATCTGATTGGCTGATTCAATCAGCCAATCAGATTTTTCCTACCTTAATTCTGATTGGCTGATAGAATCCTATCAGCCAATCGTAATTGAAGGGACGCCATCTTGGATGATGTCCCTTAAAGGAGCCTTCATTCGTCGGTAGTCCGTCGGGAAAGAAGGATGTTCCGCGTCGGCGGGATGAGGATGGATCCTGAAGAAAGAAGATTGAAGACCCCGCTTGGAAGATGACATTGCTCGGATGGAAGACTTCTTCAGCGCCGCTTGGAAGATGACATTGCCCGGATGGAAGACTTCTTCAGCGCCGTATTTATTTGTAGTTATTTGTAGTTAATTTATTTAATTAATGTAATGATAGTGTAGTGTTAGGTTTAATTGTAACTTAGGTTAGGATTTATTTTACAGGTAATTTTGTATTTCTTTTAGCTAGGTAGTTATTAAATAGTTAATAACTATTTAATAACTATTCTAACTAGCTAAAATAAATACAAAGTTACCTGTAAAATAAATATAAATCCTAAAATAGCTACAATGTAATTATTAATCTTAGGGTTTATTTTACAGGTAAGTATTTAGTTTTAAATAGGAATAATTTATTTAATGATAGTGTAGTGTTAGGTGTAATTGTAACCTAGGTTAGTTTTTATTTTACAGGTAAATTTCTCTTTATTTTAGCTAGGTAGCTATTAAATAGTTAATAACTATTTAATAGCTATTGTACCTAGTTAAAATAAATTGAAAGTTACCTGTAAAATAAAAATAAATCCTAAGATAGCTACAATATAATTATTATTTATATTGTAGCTATCTTAATGTTTATTTTACAGGTAAGTATTTAGTTTTAAATAGAAATAATTTATTAAAGTATAGTGTAGTGTTAGGTGTAATTGTCACTTAGGTTAGTTTTTATTTTACAGGTTAATTTCTCTTTATTTTAATAGGTAGCTATTAAATAGTTGATAACTATTTAATAGCTATTGTACCTAGTTTAAATAAATTTAAATTTGCCTGTAAAATAAAAATAAATCCTAAAATAGCTACAATATAATTATTATGTATATTGTAGCTATATTAGGGTTTATTTTACAGGTATTTAGTTTTAAATAGGATTAATTTAGTTAATAATAGAAATATTATTTAGATTTATTTAATTAATATTTAAGTTAGGGGGGTGTTAGGGTTAGTGTTAGACTTAGGTTTAGGGGTTAATAAAATGATTACAGTGGCGGCGGTGTAGGGGTGGCAGGATAGGGGTTAATAAATGTATTATAGGTGGTGACGGTGTAGGGGGGGCAGATTAGGGGTTAATAAGTTTAATATAGGTTGCGGCGGGGTCCGGGAGCGGCGGTTTAGGGGTTAAACTATTTTTTTAGTTGCGGCGAGGTGCGGGATCAGCAGGATAGGGGTTAATAACTTTATTATAGAGGGCAGCGGTATAGGGGGGGCAGGATAGGGGTATAATGTAGGTTGCGGCGGTGTCCGGGAGCGGCGGTTTAGGGGTTAATACATTTATAAGAGTTGCGGCGGGGTCTAGAAGCGGTGGTTTAGGGGTTAATAACTTTATTTAGTTGCGGGGGGATCCGGGGGCGCCGGTATAGGGGGTAGAACAGTGTAGTTTAGTGTGCGTGCTTAGTGACAGGCTAGCAATAAAGCTGTAAAAAAGCCGAAGAGCAGCGAGATCGGATGAGTGATAACTCTCACAGTCCGCTGCTCATCGCCCCGTACTTGGTGCGTGGCTTTCTGACAGATTTATTGATAACTTAGGCAAATTTTTTCAGGTCCGCAGCGGCGATGGTAGGTGAGCTTAGGCGGGCGTATTGGGCCGGCGAAGGCAGGAAAGTTGACAAGTTGATATCTACCCCCCTTTATATTGAAATCTCAAGGTGTTTACTTCCTCTTTAATTTAACAATGAAGCTCACGACTTCACTGAACTTGTAACTTGCTGCTACTCTGAGTTTCATAAATTCCAGTAGAAATGGGCCTTGTATCTGTCTGTCATTATATAGACTGCTTGCAGTTGTTTGCTAGCTTTATTATGGAAGCACACAAAATATTTAGGACTAGATTACAAGTGGTGCGTTATATATTTTTTCGTGATTCAGGAAAACTCCGCTAGAGTTAAGATTTTTGTGCTAGTCGGGTTGGGTTCATATTACAAGTAAAAAAAAAACGTATTTTACGATAGCGTTAACCCAAACAGTGAGAAAAACCTAACCAAAGTTTTAACGTGGCGTGCATGTATTCCCTAATAGAAATCAATGGAGAAAAAAAATGGGGAAAAACTAACCCCCGAGATCGTACAAACACGATTGCATTTTCGCATTCCCCATAGAAGTCAATGGAGAAAAAAAAATTGTTGGAAAATAACAAACACCCATCGAGCAAACAACAAAGCATATTCGCATTAGCAAATGTGAAATATTTACAGTAAATACATAGTTAAAATATTAATTAAATACTAGTCCTAAAGCCTTTTCACACGGGCCATTTTTTGCAGTACAGTGGTCCCACCCCTTGCGTTCTCTCCCTCCCACTCTCTTTTGCTTTATCTCTCTCCCCCCTCTCTTTTGCGCTCTCTCTCCCCCTCTCTTTTAAGCTCTCTATCTCCCCCTTTCTTTTGCGCTCTCTCTTTCCCCCCTCTCTTTTGCACTCTCTCTCTCCCCCTCTTTTGCGCTCTCTCTCTCCCTCTCTATCTCCCCTCTCTTTCTATCTCCCCTCTCTCTTTCTGTCTCTCCCCTCTCTCTCTCTCTCTCTCTCTCTCTCCATCTACCCTCTCTCTCTTCATCTCCCCTCTCTCTTTCTCTCTCTCTCCCCTCTCTCTCTCTATCTCCCCTCTCTCTCTTCATCTCCCCTCTCCCTCCCTCTCTCTCCCCCCCTCTCTCTCTATCCCCCCTCTATCTCTCCCCTCTCTCTCACTCCCTTCTCTCTCTCTCCCCCCCTCTCTCTCTCTTCCCTCTCTCTTTCTCTCTATCTATCTCCCCTCTCTCTCTATCTCCCCTCTCTCTCCCCTCTATCAACCTCTCTATCTCTCCCCTCTCTCTCTCCTCTCTCTCTGTCCCCTCTATCTCTCTCTATCTCCCCTCTCTCTCCCCTCTCTCTCTCTCCCCCCTCTCTATCTCCCCTCTCTCAACCTCTCTCTCTCCCCTCTCTCTCTCCCCTCTTTCTATCTCCCCCCTCTCTCTCTCTCTCTCTCTCTCTCTCACTCTCTCATGTTTCTCTCTCTCCCCTCTCTCTCTCTCTCTCTCTCTCTCTCCCCTCTCTCAACCTCTCTCTCTCCCCCTCTCTCTCTCCCCTCTTTCTATCTCCCCTCTCTCTCTTCCCCTCTCTCTCTCTCTCTCTCTCTCTCTCTCTCTCCCCTCTCTCTCTCTCTCTCTCTCTCTCTCCCATCTCTCTCTCTCCCCCCCCCCTCTCTCTCTCTCTCTCTCTCTCTCTCTCTCTCTCCCCTCTCTCTCTCTCTCCCATCTCTCTCTCTCTCCCCTCTCTCTCTATCTCCCCCCCTCTCTCTTTCTCTTCCCTCTCTCTCTCTCTCCATCCACATCTCCCCTCTTTCTCTCTCCCCTCTCTCTCTCCCCCTCTCTCCCCTCTCTCTCTCTCTCTCTCTCTCCCCCTCTCTCTCTCTCTCTCTCTCTCTCTCTCTCTCCCCCCTCTCTCTCTCCCCTCTCCCTTCTCTCTCTCTCCCCTATCTCTCTCCCCTCTCTTTCTCTATCTCCCCCCCTCTCTCTTTCTCTCTCCCCTCTTTCTCTCCCTTCTCTCTCTCTCTCTCTCTCTCTCTCTCTCTCTCTCTCTCCACATCTCCCCTCTCTCTCCCCTCTCTCTCTCCCCTCTCTCTCTCTCCTCTCTCTCCTCTCTCTTCTCTCTCTCTCTCTCTCCCCTCTCTCTTATCTCTCTCTCTCTCCCCTCTCTTTCTCTATCTCCCCCCTCTCTCTTTCTCTCTCTCCCCTCTCTCTCTCCACATCTCCCCTCTTTTTCTCTCCCCTCTCTCTCTCTCTCTCTCTCTCCCCCTCTCTCTTTCTCCCCTCTTGATCTCTCTCTCCTCTCTCTCCCCTCTTTTGAGCTGTTTGAGCTCTCTCCACTGCCTTTCATGACCCCGCCCCCTTCACGCACCGTCACGATAGGCCCCGTCCCTTCACAGGCCTTCACGCTAGGCCACGCCCCCTTCACGGTCTGTCACACTCCCGCGCACGCTCGGCCACGCCCACTTCTGCTCGCAGCAGTCGGCAGATCAGGTAAGGATTTAAGGCCAGGTGTGTTTGTCCTCGTGCTGTCTCTACTGCGCATGACAGCTTCGGACAAACACACTTGGCCTTTTATAGTATAGGATGAATATTGCATAGATATATTTTATCATGTCTTAATGGCAAATGACTATAATGCTTATATACTGTATATATATACCTGTATATATATATATATATATATATATATATATATATATATATATATATATAATAACCAGTATTTAATATATACAGAATTAGGTGACGTTTTGGGGTGATTAGCCCCGTCCTCAGACCTTTACATAACCAGACCTTTACATAACCATATAACAAGCTCCTATAAATATACTAACTTACTTACCCTCCACCAACACCTGCGATCAACTGGAACTGCCCATGGCGTCCTGTTCACACCACTGCGCAGGTCCAATGGAAGTCGCTTTCTATTAGAAACAAATGCAAATAGACAGACATTAACAGATCATACCGCACAGTATGATTTCTTGTAAAAACATATATAACAGGTAATTTCAACAGTAGCCAAGGATTATCGTGGTATAAATGAACAGCACATGGAAATAGGAGAAATATTCACCACGACACATTATGTTAAATGTACCAATAAATATTCTTGATCATAAATACAATGAATAAGATACTGTCTGACTTAGGTGACTATCTGGAATGCTAGCTGCTGTGTACTACCAAATGTGAGCAATAATAGAGGAAACAGTGCCAATCTAAATTAGCATTCAAGCCCTTAGGAGCAAGGGTATTTAGAGTGAATATCTAAGGCAAATACGCTAGCGCAATATCGGGGAGTAGCCCCTTCCACCTTTTCACATATAACAGCAGCAACAATTCTGGGAAAGTTGTCCACAAGATTTTAAAGTATGTCTGTGAGAATTTGTGTCCATTAAAGGGACATAAAACAGGTTGAGATCTGTGCATATCCTAAAAGGGCTAATTAATAGAAAAAAAAGTTTGCATAAAAAATTGTTTAAAAATTGATGGCAAGTATTTTAAAATATTTATTAAAAATAAGCAAAATGAATTACATAGCTAAGCTGCCTGGAGCAGCCAACTCAACCCCCCCCCCCCCCAACCAGTGTTTAGACACAGGCATTGTATTTCAACTGAGTTCACAGGTTCTAGGCATGCTCCAGCAGATAATCCCTATTCACTTTTGCATTCTACTAAAACAACAATAGATATAGATACAGCCATGTAAGGAAATGTGTTGGGGAGTTAGAGCTTTAGAAATTCAGAAACTAAAAAGAAAGGGTTAATGGCAAGGCACTGCAGTATAAATTTGCAGGTAAAGTAATTAAAGTACATAATTATTATTATATTTTGTCTCTATCCCAACTTGTTTTATGTCCCTTTAAAAGGACATTATACACTATTTTTTTCTTTGCATACATTTTTTGTAGATGATCTATTTATATAGCCCATAAAGTTTTGGTTTTTTTAAATGTATAATTTTGCTTATTTTTAAATAACATTGCTTTGATTTTAAGACTCCTAACCAAGCCCTAAAGTTTTATTTGAATACCGTCAGCTACCTTCTCCAGCTTGCTCCTGTTTGTGTAAAGTTTTTTTCATATGCAAAAGAAGGGGGAGGGGGGGAGTGTCTTATTTACCACTTGCAGTGGGCTTTCCAGCTACCTTTTCAACAGTGCTAAACTGAGAGCTTTTAAGTAAGTTTTTAAACCATTTTATACTGGATTTTTATATCAGTATCTGTGCATCTTATTCTTTATTGTAGTGTCTATTACATGCAGTTATATGAAAATGAGTGTATACTGTCCCTTTAAGCCAAAAATGCATTTTAATGTATTGCAAAGATGTGCAATGGAAAGGCTCTGTGCAGGCCACTCAAGTTCCTCAACACCAAACTCATCATACCATGTCTCACTGGACCTCACTTTGTGCAGGGGGGCACAGTAATGCTGGAATAGGAAAGGGCCTACCCCAAACTGTTGCCAGAAAGTTGGAAGCACCCAATTGTCTAAAATGTCTTTGTTTCCTGTAGTAGTAAGATGACCCTTCACTAAAGCTTGCCCAAACCCTGAAAAACAGCCCCAGACAATTTTCGCTCCTCACCAATCTACAGGAGGCACTAGTAGGTAAGTAGGTTCTCTTGGCATCCCCCGTACCCCATTTCTTCCATCAGACTGCCAGGTAGTGAAGCATGATTCATCATCACTCCAGAAAACAAATGTATTATTACCATTGTGGAAATTGATGTGAGGCTTTTGCACATGCTCTCGGCCATGGAACCTATTTCATTAAAGGGACACTAAAGTCAAAATAAACTTTTATGATTTAGAAAGATCAGCAGTTTTAAGACACTTTCCAATTTACTTCCATTATCAATTTGTGCACAGTCTTTTTATATTCACACTTTCTGTGGAACAAGATCCTACTGAGCGTGTGCACAAGCTCACAGGGTATATGTATACTAGCCTGTGATTGGCTGATGTCTGTCATATGATACAATAAATTTGTCAGAAAAAAATCTACTGCTTATTTGAAATTCAGAGTAAGTGCTATTGCACTGTCTTTTTATTATGTACTTGTAAAGTATGTAATTCTACTGTACCCACATTTTTTCTTTCATGATTCAGACAGAGCATGCAATTTTAAGCAACTTTCTAATTTACTCCTATTATAATTTTTTCTTTGTTCTCTTACGGCTAGATTACGAGTTCTGCGTTAGCCTTAAAAAGCAGCGTTGAGAGTTCCCAACGCTGCTTTTTAAAGCCTGCTGGTATTACGAGTATGGCAGGTACAGGTGTACCGCTCACTTTTCTTCCGCGACTTTTGGCAAACGCAAATCCCCTTACGTCAATTGTGTATCCTATCTTTTTAATGGAATTTGCCTAACGCTGATATTACAAGTCTTGGAGAAAGTGAGCGGTACAGCGTCTACCTCCAACACTCCTACCGCATTTAAAAGTCAGTAGTTAAGAGTTTTATGGGCTAACGCCGGAACATAAAGCTCTTAACTACAGTGCTACAAAGTACACTAACACCCATAAACTACCTATGAACCCCTAAACCGAGGCCCCCCCCACATTGCAAACACTATAATAAAATTATTTAACCCCTAATCTGCCGACCAGACATCGCCGCCACTTACATTATCCATATGAACCCCTAATCTGCTGCCCCTAACATCGCCGACACCTACATTATATTTATTAACCCCTAATCTGCCCCCCCAACGTCGATGCCACCTACCTACACTTATTAACCCCTAATCTGCCGACTGGACATCGCCACCACTATAATAAATGTATTAACCCCTAAACCACCGCACTCCCGCCTCGCAAACACTATAATAAATTTTATTAACCCCTAATCTGCCCCCCCAACGTCGCCGCCACCTACCTACAATTATTAACCTCTAATCTCCCGCCCCCAACGTCACCGCTACTATAATAAAGTTATTAACCACTAAACCTAAGTCTAACCCTAACCCTAACACCCCCCTAACTTAAATATAATTTAAATAAAACAAAATAAGATTACTATAATTAAATAAATTAATCCTATTTAAAACGAAATACTTACCTATAAAATAAACCCTAATATAGCTACAATATAACTAATAGTTACATTGTAGCTATTTTAGGATTTATATTTATTTTACAGGCAACTTTGTATTTATTTTAACTAGGTACAAAAGCTATCAAATAGTTAATAGCTATTTAATAGCTACCTAGTTAAAATAAATACAAAATTACCTGTAAAATAAATCCTAACCTAAGTTACAAATACACCTAACACTACACTATCAATAAATTAATTAAATAAATTAACTACAATTATCTAAACTAAAATACAATTAAATAAACTAAACTATAGTACAACCCCCCCCCCCCACTAAATTACAAAAAATAAAAAAATATTACAAGAATTTTAATCTAATTACACCTAATCTAAGCCCCCTAATAAAATAAAAAAGCCCCCCAAAATAATAAAATTCCCTACCCTATACTAAATTACAAAAGTAATTAGCTCTTTTACCAGCCCTTAAAAGGGCTTTTTGCGGGGCATTGCCCCAAAGTAATCAGCTCTTTTACCTTTAATAAAAAATACAAGACCCCCCCAACATTACAACCCACCACCCACTACTAAAACCCCTACTCTAAAACCCACCCGATCCCCCTTTAAATAAACCTAACACTAACCCCCTGAAGATCATGCTACCTTGAGCTGTGTTCACCCAGCCAGGCCGAATTCTTCATCCAATCCGGGCGATGTGGTCCTCCATCCGGCAGAAGTCTTCATCCAAGCGGGCCAGAAGAGGTCCTCCATCCGGCAGAAGTCTTCATCCATCCGCGGCTCCATCTTCAAGACCTCCAACGCAGAACATCCTCCTCGGCCGACGGACTAACGACGAATTAAGGTTCCTTTAAATTACGTCATCCAAGATGGCGTCCCTCAAATTCCGATTGGCTGATAGGATTCTATCAGCCAATCGGAATTAAGGTAGGAAAAATCCGATTGGTTGATGCAATCAGCCAATTGGATTGAAGTTCAATCCGATTGGCTGATTGGATCAGCCAATAGAATGTGAGGTCAATTCTATTGGCTGATCCAATCAGCCAATCGGATTGAACTTCAATCCGATTTTCTGATTAAATCAGCCAATCGGATTTTTCCTACCTTAATTCCAATTGGCTGATAGAATCCTATCAGCCAATCGGAATTCGAGGGACGCCATCTTGGATGACGTAATTTAATCGAACCTTCATTCGTCGTTAGTCCATCGGCCGAGGAGGATATTCCGCGTCGGAGGTCTTGAAGATGGAGCCGCGGATGGGTGAAGACTTCTGCTGGATGGAGGACCTCTTCTGCCCCGCTTGGATGAAGACTTCTGCTGGATGGAGGACCTCTTCTGGCCCGCTTGGATGAAGACTTCTGCCGGATGGAGGACCTCTTCTGGCCCGCTTGGATGAAGACTTCTGCCAGATGGAGGACCACATCGCCCGGATTGGATGAAGAATTCGGCCCGGCTGGGTGAACACGGCTCAAGGTAGGGTGATCTTCAGGGAGTTAGTGTTAGGTTTATTAAGGGGAGATCGGGTGGGTTTTAGAGTAGGGGTGTGTGGGTGGTGGGTTGTAATGTTGGGGGGGTCTTGTATTTTTTATTACAGGTAAAAGAGCTGATTACTTTGGGGCAATGCCCCACAAAAAGCCCTTTTAAGGGCTGGTAAAAGAGCTGATTACTTTTGTAATTTAGTATAGGGTAGGGAATTTTATTATTTTGGGGGGCTTTTTTATTTTATTAGGGGGCTTAGATTAGGTGTAATTAGATTAAAATTCTTGTAATTTTTTTATTTTTTGTAATTTAGTGTTTTTTTTGTACTATAGTTTAGTTTATTTAATTGTATTTTAGTTTAGATAATTGTAGTTAATTTATTTAATTAATTTATTGATAGTGTAGTGTTAGGTGTATTTGTAACTTAGGTTAGGATTTATTTTACAGGTAATTTTGTAATTATTTTAACTAGGTAGCTATTAAATAGTTATTAACTATTTAATAACTATTGTACCTAGTTAAAATAAATACAAAGTTGCCTGTAAAATAAATATAAATCCTAAAATAGCTGCAATGTAATTATTAGTTATATTGTAGCTATATTAGGGTTTATTTTATAGGTAAGTATTTATTTTTAAATAGGATTAATTTATTTAATTATAGTAATTTTATTTCGTTTTATTTAAATTATATTTAAGCTAGGGGGGTGTTAGGGTTAGACTTAGGTTTAGGGGTTAATAACTTTAATTATAGTAGCTGCGACGTTGGGGGCGGGAGATTAGGGGTTAATAATTGTAGGTAGGTGGCGGCAACGTTTGGGGGTGGCAGATTAGGGGTTAATAAAATTTATTATAGTGTTTGCGAGGCGGGAGTGCGGCAGTTTAGGGGTTAATACATTTATTATAGTGGCGGCGTTGTCCGGTCGGCAGATTAGGAGTTAATAAGTGTAGGTAGGTGGTGGCGACGTTGGGGCGGAAGATTAGGGGTTAATAAATATAATATAGGTGTCAGCGATGTTAGGGGCAGCAGATTAGGGGTTCATAGCTATAATGTAGGTGGTGGCGGTGTCTGAAGCGGCAGATTAGGGCTTAATAATATTATGCAGGTGTCAGTGATAGCGGGGGCGGCAGATTAGGGGTTAATAGTATAATGCAGGTGTCAGTGATAGCGGGGACGGCAGATTAGGGGTTAATAAGTGTAAGATTAGGGGTGTTTAGACTCGGAGTTCATGTTAGGGTGTTAGGTGTAGGCTTAGAAAGTGTTTCCCCATAGGAAACAATGGGGCTGCGTTAGGAGCTGAACGCTGTTTTTTTGCAGGTGTTAGTTTTTTTTCCAGCCAGCTCAGCCCCATTGTATCCTATGGGGAAATCGTGCACGAGAACGTTTTGCCAGTTTACCACTACCGTAAGCAACGCTGGTATTACAGGTAGAAGTGGAGCTAAATTTTGCTCAACACTCACTTTTCTAAGGCTAACACAGCCATTCAGAAAACTTGTAATACCAGCGTTGCTTAAAGTAAGCGCTGGAAAAAAAAAGGCTTGTTAGCCCCGCAAGTTTTTACCAACAAAATTCATAATCTATGCGTTAGTATCTTTATTTGAGAAAGCAGGAATGTAAGCTTACGAGCCGGCCTATCTTTGGTTCAGCACCTGGGTAGCGCTTGCTGATTGGTGGCTAAATGTAGCCACCAATCAGCAAACGCTATTCCTGTTATTTCAAATAAAGATACTAAGAGAATGAAGAATTATTGATAATAGGAGTAAATTAGAAAGTTGCTTAAAATTGCATGTGCTAACTGAATTATGATAGAAACATTTTTGGTTCAGTGTCCCTTTAAGCTCACAATGCACAGTTCTTGTGCCTCCAGAGGCAATTTGGAACTGTAGTGAGTGCTTCAATAAATGATAGGCAATTTTGTGGGATCTACCACTCTGTGGCTGTCCTGTTGTTGAAGCTTCCACTTCAAAATTTACAGTTGACATGGGCAGATCCATTAGGGCAGAAATTTCATGAACTGACTTGTGGCAAAGGTGGCATCTTATGACAGTGCCATGTTTAAAGTTACTGAGCACTTCAGTACGACCCATTGCACTGAATGTACAATGTTTACCTATGGTGATTTTATGGCTATGTACTGGATTTTATGCATCTGTTAGCAGTGGGTGTGTATTAAACACCTGAACTCAATAATTAGTAGGGTTGGCCATATAGTATATGTAGCAGGCTTAGGTTAGAAACGTCTGCAGTGTGAAAATGGAATAAAAATGAATAATGAAAGTATATTGCAAAGTCATGACTCTCCAATGCACTGACTTTGGGCTCTTTGTTAATAAACATAACTGACTTCACATCTCCTAATGCCGGAAAGTAAAACTCAAAACTGTTATATTTAGAATACAATCTAGTTAAAGTAATATAAGATTTGGAACCATATTGTTAACAAATGTTTCTTATAAATGTGATAGTGAAAGACAGCACCTATTTACCTTCTGGGGCACAGGAAAAGGGTTAGCCAGACCCCAATATGTATCCAAAAGAAGTATTTTTCCAGCCACCAGTTAAACTTTAAAAAGACCTTTATTCATTTCTTACAGGGTCCATCATATCAACCCTGTAAGAATGATGGACCCTGTAAGAAATGAATAAAGGTCTTTTTAAAGTTTAACTGGTGGCTGGAAAAATACTTCTTTTGGTAACAAATGTTTCTGCCATAATATTAAAATGAATAAATACTGATCATATTATGGTTGACTCTTTTATTTAACAATAGTACTTCTCACTTCTTTTTAATTTGCTGCCCATAAATGTATTGGATATAAAGTGGAGTCTTCCCCCAAGTTATTATTGTTACTTTTAAGGTAAAGTGTTGGATTTGGTGAACATGGTCTTAGTGTTACATGTGAAGACTGTTTAATGAAATATACAAAATCTTTATTGTGAAATAATTAAAAAGAATGAAATAAAGTCACCGTTATGGATAAGCAATCAAACAGAAGGGAAATAATCTTAAGCACTAATACTCATCCTAAGCCGACTTCCTAGACCCTCATTGTTCTGTTAGACCACACAATATTATGAATCATGCCCTGTGCTAACTGGGTAATATATTTTCATTCCATTCTGTGAGGTTTGGGGTGAGTGGAACTCAATATGCAGGAACAGACATGCAAGAAACCAAAAGTATGTTAAAAGGTCTAATAAAGCAAGAGAAACAAAAACTAAGAATTTGATCAATATCAAGGGTGAAACAAGAGCAGAACCCAGGAACAGGCCAAAGGTTGGATACCATGAAATCAGTCCAGCAACTAGGTACCAAGGGGGAAAATAGGAGAAAAGTTCATCAGGTATAGGTTTACAGGCTAGCACAGGATACCAAATAGATGCAGTAGATAAAACAGGATTCAGGTAAGTAACCCCTTGTACAGTGAATACAAAAGACTCAGCAGGCACAGGAAACCCAGACGGTACTGTTGGTGAGGCTGTCACGGGATACCAAGTAGGTGCAGCGGGTACAGCAGGATTCAGGTAAGCTGTGACTGGTACAGGAGACTCTGCAGGCACAGGGCACCCAGAGGGTACTGTTGGTGAGGCTGTCACGGGATACCAAGTAGGTGCAGCGGGTACAGCAGGATTCAGGTAAGCTGTGACTAGTACAGGAGACTCTGCAGGCACAGGGTACCCAGAGGGTACTGGTGAGGCTCTCACAGGATACCAAGTAGGTGCAGCGGGTACAGCAGGATTCAGGTAAGCTGTGACTGGTACAGGAGACTCAGCAGGCACAGGGTACCCAGAGGGTACTGTTGGTGAGGCTGTCACAGAATACCAAGTAGGTGCAGCGGGTACAGCAGGATTCAGGTAAGCTGTGACTGGTACAGGAGACTCTGCAGGCACAGGGCACCCAGAGGGTACTGTTGGTGAGGCTGTCACGGGATACCAAGTAGGTGCAGCGGGTACAACAGGATTCAGGTAAGCTGTGACTGGTACAGGAGACTCTGCAGGCACAGGGTACCCAGAGGGTACTGTTGGTGAGGCTGTCACGGGATACCAAGTAGGTGCAGCGGGTACAGCAGGATTCAGGTAAGCTGTGACTAGTACAGGAGACTCTGCAGGCACAGGGTACCCAGAGGGTACTGGTGAGGCTCTCACAGGATACCAAGTAGGTGCAGCAGGTACAGCAGGATTCATATAGGCTGTCAGAGCAAGCACAGGATACCCAGTGGTTACTGTTGGTGAGGCTGCCACAGGATACAAGGTGAGTGCAGTGGGTACAGCACGATTCAGGTAAGCTGCCACTGGTATAGCAAGCAATAAAGCAAGAGAAACAAAACCTAAGAATTTGACCAATATCAAGGGTGAAACAAGAGCAGAACCCAGGAACAGGCCAAAGGTTAGGTGCCATGAAATCAGTCCAGCAACTGGGTACTAAGGGGGAAGGAGACTAACTCACACTGCAATTTCCTCAGATCTAACCCCCTTCCTAACAGGGGAATGGATCTAAACACATATAAATGACAAGCCTTTTATCTAGCCAATAAAATATTTTGCCCACGATTGGAGGTCATGTATAATGGTTGTTAACAGTTGTGCAGGGCCGCCACTAGAAATTTTGGGGCCCCTGACTTAACCATTGATCAGGGCCCCCCCCCCCCCTCCTTTGACAAGTGCAATTTTTGACTAAGTGACTAAAACGTATATGCACTTTATTCTTAAGTGTCTATTTAAACTTGGAAATGTTGTAAAGGTAGTAACATACACTGAAACACACACACACTCACACATAAGAATTCACATATAGACACTCTAGCAAACACGCAAAGAAACTCAGACACAGACACCCAAACTGGTTTACATGGACCTGACTAGTAATGAGGTAAACTACAGTTTTGTGAAAAAAAGGAGATTTAGAAAACAAAATATGGAGTTCTGATTATCTTTTTGTAAAGGAAGATACCAAGTTAATGATGACAACAGCATGCAGTGGCTGAAAGGAATGGCCCTGAACTGCCTAAACAATAATTTAAAGGTTAAATGGTAGATTGGTGACTTCCGGAAAGGTCTCATTAGTCTCAAAGTCTGTAGAAAGATGTGAATAATCAGTAGTAAGATCAAAATGTCCTAAAAATGAATAGACAATGGACACACACACACAAACTCAAACTTGCACATACACCCAAGGAAACACCAACAGAGACAGCCTCAGAAAACACACAAAGACATACACACACACACACAGAGACACACACAAAAAACACAGAAAGACATACATACACACCCTCACTGAGACATCCACAGAAAACACACAAAGACATACACACACCCTCACAGAGACACCCACAGAAAATACACACCCTCACAGAGACATCCACAGAAAACACAGACATACATATACACACACACACACACACACACACCCTCACACCCTCACAGAGACATCCACAGAAAACACAGACATACACACCCACCCTCACAGAGGCATCCAGAGAAAATACACAAAGACAAACACACACCCACCCTCGCAGAGACACCCATAGAAAAAGCTCAAAGACATATGCACACACCCTCACAGACATCCACAGAAAATGCACAAAGACATACACACCCACCCTCACAGAGATACCAACAGAAAAAAAATACATACACACTCATAGAGTCACAAACAAAAGCACAAAGACATAAACACAGACACCCACAGAAACACTCACAGTAGGAAACATTTATGCACCTTGCATCCCCTAAATCAACAGTGTGTGACATGCATGATAAAAAAAATGCAGAAATTAAGAGATCACTTTTTAAAGAATCATATTTGTAAATGTGCAAACAAAAATAATTCTGTGAATTCAAAATTGTACATTAATGATCTGGGTAGATGGCTAGATGAAGAAAAGTATTTTAAAAAGGTTGACATATGTTTGTTTGATATTTTCTCCATTTTCCCCAACCAAGAGCACCACTTCAAATATAGTGTACCAATGTTCCCATCTGTCAGCTGTACTTGTGGATTTTGAAAATGCTGTACTCTATATGGTCTTGGTGGAACCATAAGCTGTAGTACTCATGCCATTAGATCTGGTTAAATGCAGGATTTAAGATTGTTGGTATGCATTTCAAAATTAAGTCAGCTGTAGAGTAAACAACAGTTTTAAGTTAACATGTCTCATTTCCAACACTGAGCAATCTTAGTCTGAGAGTATAACATGTTATGCAGATGTAAAAATCTTAGATAAAATGCCTCCTTGTATCTGGAAAGTCCTTGCATAAAGGGGCAGTAAACTGGAATGTAATATATATCATTTGTGTATTGAGGAGGAAACATTTCTGCATGGTTTTAAATATAGAATTTCTACAGCATTGTCAAATAATCATAAATACACTGCTGCTAAAAAATGTGTTTTTATGGACCCCTGGCCCCACCATACAACTACTACCACACTGAAGTTACAATCTTAAATTGCACAAAGAAATAAAAAAACATTTGCTAAGTAATTCCTACCTCCTCTGCAAATGAAAGTGATCAGCCGTCTGACTCAGGCACACACTCTACAAACAAAGTGCCAAGTCTGTCTCACACTGTGCATAGTGGTTTAGTGTACACTCAGAAATCCTCTCAAATGCTAATACTTTACTCATTGTAATAACATTTCCCATGCTCAATTAGCACTCTGCTGTAGTACCCACTGGTGGCTGCCAAAATGTAAAAAAAAAATTATTTTTTTTTTTTTTTTTTTTTAGTTCTTGCCTCATGGGGCCCCCCTAGCCCATTGGGCCCCTGACAGGAGTCACCCCTGTCACCCCCTGATGGCGGCCCTGCAGTTGTGTATGGGTCAATCTATACAAATCATATAGGTAGCTAGAAACCCAGATAACATGGCACATAATTTGTTTTTAGTTCAAGTATGATTGGTGTAAACTAGTTTTAGTTTGGATTTGAACTTGATGATCACTCAGAGATCTATGGATAAAGGCCATTTACTAAAATTCCTTGTTCCAGTGTTCTGTTCCTAGTATCTATTAGTATTTATTGTTTTAGTTCTTTTCAGTGCTTCAGTCCCTTTGATTCTTTAGGAAATCATTTTGGTCAATAATATGTCACTGAGATATTCTGTAGCTGAGAAAATTTGTAAACCCATCCCCATCTCAGAACCTGTTGTATTCCTGGTGGTATATGAATCTAATGCTGTCTGCTCACCTCTTTTCTTATGTGCTTAATCATTTCCTTTCTGAGATGATTAAAGGGATATGAAACCCACATTTTTTTATTTTGTGATTCAGAAAGAGCATGTGATTTTAAAAAACTTTCTAATTTACTTCTAATATAACATTTTATTTGTTCTCTTGGTATCTTTTGTTAAAAGGCATGGACGTATGCTTAGGATCCGGCCCATTTTGGCAGCACTATATGGCAGCAGTTTTGCAAGAATGTTTGCCATTTGAAAGAGCTCTAGTTGGCAGCACTATTTCCTGACTAGTGATGTCCCGAACTGTTCGCCCGCGACCGGTTCCAAGCGAACATAGCTTGTTCGCGATCGGGTCTGCGGGCGAACACATGGCGATGTTCGATCCACCCCTATGTGTCATCATTGAGGAAACTTTGACCCTGTATGTCACAGCCGTCTGACACATTAGAGCCAATCAACATCAGACACTCCCTCACAGACCCTCCCAGCTACTCGGAATCCGCCATTTTAGACTCATAACGACCTTGCTTTCTTAATGAGAGGACGTGTTGTGTTTTTGCTCCTGACATTAATAGGAAAAACATAGCTAGGCTAGTGTATTTACAGTCCAGAAGGACTCCACTCATCTCTGCTGCAAGCACAGCACCCCAAAAAGCCCTTTTTAGGGCTATATTTCGTGCCGTTTTTTTTTTTTTTCGTATTTTTTTTATTAGCATTTGCCTGGCTTTCAGCTGTGTGTTTAAGGCTCACAGCATATGCTGTGATTACTGCCACCACTGATATCTCCCTAACAACATTAGTTTAAATTTAACTAACCAAAAATTTTAATTATTTTGCTAGTGTAATTTTTTTTCATTTTCTATCAGGCCTGTGTCACACAGCATATACTCTGGTTCATTGCTCTGTGCCAGCCACCAGTGTTAATATCTGTTTATAACATTATTTTAAATTTAAAAAATAAAATAAAAATTATTTTGCTAGTGTAATCTAATTACATTTTCTATCAAGATGTGTCTGTCAGGCTCAACAGCATTAATATACCTCATTTTTTTCAGTCTTTTGGTTAATTGGTCTGTGCCAGGCAGCCACCACTCATATCTTCTTCACCTTAATTTAACTATAAAAAAAAAAAAGTTTAAATTTGTTTGCTAGTGTAATCTAATATAATTTCCTATCAGGCCTGTGTGTTTTGCTGACATAGAGAGCCTACTGTGTTTACTTGCTGCCCTCCCTAGTCTATGAGCCACAACTCATATGTGTTTAACCTTTTTTTAATTTCCCCCCCATAAAAATAATTTAAATCATTTTTCTAGTGTAATCTAATAGTATTTTCTATCAGGCGTGTGTGTTTATCTGACTTACAGATCCTACTGTTTTTAATAGCTGCCCTTCCAAGGCTATCAGCCATGACTCATATGTATGTGCTTAACCTTTTTCTTTAAATTGCCAAAAAAAAGTATTTAAATCATTATGCTAGTGTAATCTATTTTTATTTTCTATCAGGCCTGTGTCTAACAGTCTATCTGACTTACACAGCATACTGTTGTTAATTGCTGCCCTACGTAGCAGCCAGCCAGTGCGACCACTCATATGTGCATTGCACTTCTTAACATAATTTTAATATTAAAATCTAAAATTTTAAAATATTTTGCTAGTGTAATCTAACTTAATTTTCTATCAGGCCTGTGTTTTTGTCACTTACACAGCATACTGTGTTAAATTGCTGCCCTACCTACCATCCACGACTCATATCTGCCAGCCTCTGTGCCAGGCCCAACTTTATTCAATTAGTGGCACCAATCATAATTCTTGTAACAGTATCAAAAAAATTAAAATTCATAATTGTTTGGAGTGCAAATATTCAGTCTACTAGTGCCATTGAATTGCAGTTTCCTCCTGCCTGCCAGCCTGTGTGCCAGTCACAAACTAGCTAATTAGTGCCACCAATTCTAGTTGTTGTAAAAGTATTGTTAATCTTTAAAATTCCAAATTGATCGATTGTGATTCATCAGTTTGCTCGTGCCATTGAATTGCACTTTCCTCCTGCCTGCCAGCGTGTTTTCCAGGCCCAACTAGCCAATTAGTGGCACCAATCATAATTCTTGTAACAGTATCTAAAAATTTAAAAATCTCCTAGTGCCATTGAATTGCATTTTCCTCCTGCCTGCCAGCCTGTGTGCCAGGCCGTCTTGCCAACTATTTACACCAATCATAATAGTTGTCACAGTATTGTTACTAATAAAAATTAAAAAATTTTGGATTGTTGTTCTTAATCCTCCTATTGCTCGTGCCACTGAATTGCACTTTTCTCCTGCCTGCCAGCCTGTGTGCCAGGCTGACTTTCAAAATATTTACACCATATTGCATCTATTGATCGATGTAATTCGTATCTATCGAATGTATATTGCATCTATTGAGCTATGTACAGTGTATCGATCATATGTATATTGCATCGATTGAGCTATGTAATCTATGTATCTATCTATCAAAATCTATCTATCTCGTGGTTGTGCAAGTGGACTGTTTGCGGTTGATTGCGGTGCGTAACACTTGGAGTTTGCTCTGTCACTGTGATGCGGCCGTAACCCTTACACTACCTGATAGATACGACATCATAACTGATGTTTTAAAGCATGTTATTGCAAACAATTTGGGAATGTTAGTTGATTTAGGCCCTTTATGGGTTAAAAGCAGACTCTGCATAAACTATGTAATTTTCCATGGGAGTTTTGCCATGGATCCCCCTCCAGCATGCCACAGTCCAGGTGTTAGTACCCTTGAAACAACTTTTCCATCACTATTGTGGCCAGAAAGATTCCTTGTAGGTTTTAAAGTTCACCTGCCTATTGAAGTCAATGGCGGTTTGCGCGGTTCGCGGGTTCGCGAACAATACCGGAAGTTCGAGTCCGTCATTCGCGAACCGAAATTTTTAGGTTCGCGACATCACTATTCCTGACATGTAGTGCTCCAGATGACTACCTAGGTAACTCTTCAAGACAGAAAAGCATGGGAACTAAGCAAATTTGATAATAGAAGTAAATTGGAAACTGTTTTAAAGTGGTATGCTCTGTCTCAATCACAAAAGAAAATGTTTAGGTTTTATTTCCCTTTAAACTGAGGCTAGGTCCCTTTTATCACTTGTCAGATGTAGACGAAAATAAAATAAAAAATCTCCACCAGGCTTGCCAAAATAGTAGTATGTTTTATTTACTCCATCAATCTAGAAAAAAAAGATTACATACTTATGTTAAAGCAAAATCTTAATCAAACTATGAATGTCCCAAATATGAAAGGAAAAAAGTGTGCTTTTTAAATACATGTACACAGTTCCGAAAACCGTAGGCAGAATTACTGGAGCTCCAGGATTGGTTGGGGGAAATACAATACAAAAAACATTTAGGACCAGCAAAATTTGTAACTTTTTTTTACATTAAATACTTGTAATAAAGAAATATGACCACTAGATGTCCCTATATATTAAACATAATATGGAAAGTGGTGTGTCCCAAACTACAAAATATGTTTGAATAAGATGACAAAAAGTCGTGGAATAAATGTTAACACGCACACTAAGTATATATGAGATGTGTGTGAGTGTACATTTATGTTTGCTAGTGTACATTTATCACAGAGGGTTATGTGTGTTTATAATATAAGGAGAAATCATAAATTATGACAGCTAACTCCTTTCTCACCTTTGTAAACTGTTGAACAACTGCATAGAAAGCAATTCTTGCTTATATTACCTAACCTATATGCATATATGTATAATCAAATAGCAGATATAAGTAGTTTATTAAGAAGATATTGGGGGATATTTATCCTGCGGATCAGGTCCGACAGACCTCGCTGAATGCGGAGAGCAATACACTCTCCATATTCAGCATTGCACCAGCAACTCTTGTGAGCTGCTGGTGCAAGGCCGCCCCCTGCAGATTCGTGGCCAACCCGATCGTACTCGTTCGGGATGAATTCCGGTGATCTCTGTCCGCCTGCTCAGAGCAGGGCGATAGCGTTATGGAGCAGCGGTCTTTAGACCGCTGCTTCATAACTGCTGTTTCTGGCGAGTCTGAAGACTCGCCAGAAACACGGGCCCTCAAGCTCCATTCAGAGCTTGATAAATGGGCCTCGTTGGCTGTGTTTATTCAGCAGTTGTAAAATACTAATTTTGACTCTCAAAATCCTGCATCATCTTACAATAAGTGTAGATCATGCATTTTCCCCATATTTAAAACTTTGCAGGAAGTAATTGCTTTTCTATAGCCCGTTGATAGTGGGCATTACTGATACTTACATATGTATATGTATTTAATACACATATATGTGATAGCCCATCAGCTAACGTGAGCTCTAGGAACCACAAGAAACTGGAAATACCAACCGCAACATCGAGAAATGGCATTGAGCAAACCTATTATTAGAATCATATTATTTATTTTTTATGCTCGCATTTTCGGATAGTAAAGTACAGTATTATTGTCTTTAGAAACAGGATTTCTCTCTGCCATCACGTCATTGTGAGTTTGCCATTATGTATTGTTTGCTTCCAATAACAATATTATTACAGTTTTAAAACTGTTGCAAAAAAAAAAACTCGTGTCACTTTGGGAATTCCCGATCTGTACAGTGAGAGTGAATTTTTGAAAATGTGGTCTATAAAGTATGCTCTGTAACTTTAGACTTTAGTTAGACTTTATTTCAAAGCTCATAACTTATCATTTTCACAATTTATAGTTTAGATATAGACAGCACTACAGAATAAAACATAGTGACGTTTATTGATGGGGCATTTCCCCATTAAAATGAAACAGCAACGTTTTGGACCCAAAACTAAGCATGATTAAGGTCCTTGTGCATCCAAACATTGCTGTTTTTTATTTTATTTGGGAATTGTCCCTTGAATAAAAGTAATATTGAGTTTTATTCTGTGTTTCTGTTACAGCCTTAGTAACTTACCTAACACACACACACTCACCATATAATTGAATTTGAAAATCTGGGACGCACTGATGTTGGGAGTAGTGTTTTGTGTATGTATGTGCCATACCTTGCAACTATCCCACTAAAAAGTATGTACAAGTGCTCACACACTAGAGACGGTTTATCCCAATTCTGCTCTTTTATTGATTATCTCTTCTTAGCAAACACTTTATCTCTGTGAACTACAACGTGATACACTTTTTCTCCATTTGTACAATTTATAAATGTCCTGTACAGCTCTAGCATGCCAATAAGCTCCCTACTACTCCGTTTTCCATCTTCTCTGCACAATTGAAATGGCTCTTACATAGGCCACAAATAACCTGGTCAAAAGGGCCTACTCCATTCTATTTCTATTAATAGTTTCAGATGCCTTTGGCGTGGTTGACCTCCCTCTCCTAATAATAATAATAATAATAATCTGCTAGATTATGAGTCTTGCGTTAGCCTTAAAAAGCAGCGTTGAGAGGTCCCAACGCTGCTTTTTAACGCCCGCTGGTATTAGGAGTTTGGCAGGTACAGGTGTACTGCTCACTTTTATTCCGCGACTCGAGCATACCGCAAATCCCCTTACGTCAATTGCGTATCCTATATTTTTATTGGGATTTGCCTAACGCCGGAATTACGATTCTTGGAGAAAGTGAGTGGTACACCCTCTCCTGTCAAGACTCCTACCGCATTTAAAAGTCAGTAGTTAAGAGTTTTATGGGCTAACGCCGTAACATAAAACTCTTAACTAAAGTGCTAAAAAGTACACTAACACCCATAAACTACCTATTAATCCCTAAACTGAGGCACCCCCCCACATCGCAAACACTTAAATACATTTTTTAACCCCTAATCTGCCGACCGGACATCGCCGCCACTTTAATAAATATATTAACCCTTAAACTGCCGCACTCCCGCCTCGCAAACACAACTTAAATTTTATTAACCTCTAATCTACCATCCCTAACATCGCCGATACCTACCTACATTTATTAACCCCTAATCTGCCGCCCCCAACGTCGCTGCTACTATATTAAATTTATTAACCCCTAAACCTAAGTCTAACCCTAAGTCTAAACCCTCCAACTTAAATATAACGTAAATAAAATTAAATACAATTACTACAATTAAATAAATTATTCCTATTTAAAACTAAATACTTACCTATAAAATAAACCCTAAGCTAGCTACAATATAACTAATAGTTACATTGTATCTAGCTTAGGGTTTATTTTTATTTTACAGGCAACTTTGTATTTATTTTAACTAGGTACAATAGTTATTAAATACAGGGAGTGCAGAATTATTAGGCAAATTAGTATTTTGACCACATCATCCTCTTTATGCATGTTGTCTTACTCCAAGCTGTATAGGCTCGAAAGCCTACTACCAATTAAGCATATTAGGACATGTGCATCTCTGTAATGAGAAGGGGTGTGGTGTAATGACATCAACACCCTATATCAGGTGTGCATAATTATTAGGCAACTTCCATTCCTTTGGCAAAATGGGTCAAAAGAAGGACTTGACAGGCTCAGAAAAGTAAAAAATAGTGAGATATCTTGCAGAGGGATGCAGCACTCTTAAAATTACAAAGCTTCTGAAGCGTGATCATCGAACAATCAAGCGTTTCATTCAAAATAGTCAACAAGGTCGCAAGAAGCGTGTGGAAAAACCAAGGCGCAAAATAACTGCCCATGAACTGAGAAAAGTCAAGCGTGCAGCTGCCAAGATGCCACTTGCCACCAGTTTGGCCATATTTCAGAGCTGCAACATCACTGGAGTGCCCAAAAGCACAAGGTGTGCAATACTCAGAGACATGGCCAAGGTAAGAAAGGCTGAAAGACGACCACCACTGAACAAGACACACAAGCTGAAACGTCAAGACTGGGCCAAGAAATAGCTCAAGACTGATTTTTCTAAGGTTTTATGGACTGATGAAATGAGAGTGAGTCTTGATGGGCCAGATGGATGGGCCCGTGGCTGGATTGGTAAAGGGCAGAGAGCTCCAGTCCGACTCAGACGCCAGCAAGGTGGAGGTGGAGTACTGGTTTGGGCTGGTATCATCAAAGATGAGCTTGTGGGGCCTTTTCAGGGTTGAGGATGGAGTCAAGCTCAACTCCCAGTCCTACTGCCAGTTTCTGGAAGACACCTTCTTCAAGCAGTGGTACAGGAAGAAGTCTGCATCCTTCAAGAAAAACATGATTTTCATTCAGGACAATGCTCCATCACACGCGTCCAAGTACTCCACAGCGTGGCTGGCAAGAAAGGGTATAAAAGAAGAAAAGCTAATGACATGGCCTCCTTGTTCACCTGATCTGAACCCCATTGAGAACCTGTGGTCCATCATCAAATGTGAGATTTACAAGGAGGGAAAACAGTACACCTCTCTGAACAGTGTCTGGGAGGCTGTGGTTGCTGCTGCACGCAATGTTGATGGTGAACAGATCAAAACACTGACAGAATCCATGGATGGCAGGCTTTTGAGTGTCCTTGCAAACAAAGGTGGCTATATTGGTCACTGATTTGTTTTTGTTTTGTTTTTGAATGTCAGAAATGTATATTTGTGAATGTTGAGATGTTATATTGGTTTCACTGGTAAAAATAAATAATTGAAATGGGTATATATTTGTTTTTTGTTAAGTTGCCTAATAATTATGCACAGTAATAGTCACCTGCACACACAGATATCCCTCTAAAATAGCTATAACTAAAAACAAACTAAAAACTACTTCCAAAACTATTCAGCTTTGATATTAATGAGTTTTTTGGGTTCATTGAGAACATGGTTGTTGTTCAATAATAAAATTAATCCTCAAAAATACAACTTGCCTAATAATTCTGCACTCCCTGTAGTTATTAAATACAGGGAGTGCAGAATTATTAGGCAAGTTGTATTTTTGAGGATTAATTGTATTATTGAACAACAACCATGTTCTCAATGAACCCAAAAACTCATTAATATCAAAGCTGAATAGTTTTGGAAGTAGTTTTTATTTTGTTTTTAGTTATAGCTATTTTAGGGGGATATCTGTGTGTGCAGGTGACTATTACTGTGCATAATTATTAGGCAACTTAACAAAAAACAAATATATACCCATTTCAATTATTTATTTTTACCAGTGAAACCAATATAACATCTCAACATTCACAAATATACATTTCTGACATTCAAAAACAAAACAAAAACAAATCAGTGACCAATATAGCCACCTTTCTTTGCAAGGACACTCAAAAGCCTGCCATCCATGGATTCTGTCAGTGTTTTGATCTGTTCACCATCAACATTGCGTGCAGCAGCAACCACAGCCTCCCAGAAACTGTTCAGAGAGGTGTACTGTTTTCCCTCCTTGTAAATCTCACATTTGATGATGGACCACAGGTTCTCAATGGGGTTCAGATCAGGTGAACAAGGAGGCCATGTCATTAGATTTTCTTCTTTTATACCCTTTCTTGCCAGCCACGCTGTGGAGTACTTGGACGCGTGTGATGGAGCATTGTCCTGCATGAAAATCATGTTTTTCTTGAAGGATGCAGACTTCTTCCTGTACCACTGCTTGAAGACGGTGTCTTCCAGAAACTGGCAGTAGGACTAGGAGTTGAGCTTGACTCCATCCTCAACCCGAAAAGGCCCCACAAGCTCATCTTTAATGATACCAGCCCAAACCAGTACTCCACCTCCACCTTGCTGGCGTCTGAGTCGGGCTGGAGCTCTCTGCCCTTTACCAATCCAGCCACGGGCCCATCCATCTGGCCCATCAAGACTCACTCTCATTTCATCAGTCCATAAAACCTTAGAAAAATCAGTCTTGAGATATTTCTTGGCCCAGTCTTGACGTTTCAGCTTGTGTGTCTTGTTCAGTGGTGGTCGTCTTTCAGCCTTTCTTACCTTGGCCATGTCTCTGAGTATTGCACACCTTGTGCTTTTGGGCACTCCAGTGATGTTGCAGCTCTGAAATATGGCCAAACTGGTGGCAAGTGGCATCTTGGCAGCTGCACGCTTGACTTTTCTCAGTTCATGGGCAGTTATTTTGCGCCTTGGTTTTTCCACACGCTTCTTGCGACCCTGTTGACTATTTTGAATGAAACGCTTGATTGTTCGATGATCACGCTTCAGAAGCTTTGCAATTTTAAGAGTGCTGCATCCCTCTGCAAGATATCTCCCTATTTTTGACTTTTCTGAGCCTGTCAAGTCCTTATTTTGACCCATTTTGCCAAAGGAAAGGAAGTTGCCTAATAATTATGCACACCTGATATAGGGTGTTGATGTCATTAGACCACACCCCTTCTCATTACAGAGATGCACATCACCTAATATGCTTAATTGGTAGTAGGCTTTCGAGCCTATACAGCTTGGAGTAAGACAACATGCATAAAGAGGATGATGTGGTCAAAATACTCATTTGCCTAATAATTCTGCACTCCCTGTATTTAATAACTACCTAGCTAAAATAAATACAAATTTACCTGTAAAATAAATCCTAACCTAAGGTTACAATTACACCTAACACTACACTATCATTATATTAATTTACCAAATTACCTTCAATTAATTACAATTAAATAAAATAAACTAAAGTACGAAAAAAAAACAACACTAAATTACAGAAAAAAATAATATAATTACAAGAATTTTAAACTAATTACACCTACTCGAATCCCCCTAATAAAATAAAAAAGCCCCCCAAAATAATAAAAATCCCTACCCTATACTAAATTACAAAAAGCCCTTAAAAGGGCTTTTAGCGGGGCATTGCCCCAAAGTAATCAGCTCTTTTACCTGTAAAAAAAAAGACAATACCCCCCCAAACATTACAACCCACCACCCACACACCCAACCTTACGTTAAAACCCACCCAATCCCCCTTAATAAAACCTAACACTAACCCCTTGAAGATCACCCTACCGTGAGACGTCTTCACCCAGCCGGCAACAAGTGGTCATCCAGAGGGGCAGAAGTCTTCATCCGATCCGGACAGAAGAGGTCCTCCAGACGGCCAGAAGTCTTCATCCAGGCGGCATCTTCTATCTTCATCCATCCGGAGCAGAGCGGGTCCATCTTGAAGCCAGCCGACGCGGAGCATCCATCCAGACCGTTGACTACACGACGAATGACAGTTCCTTTAAATGACGTCATCCAAGATGGCATCCCTTGAATTCTGATTGGCTGATAGGATTCTATCAGCCAATCGGAATTAAGGTAGAAAAAATCCTTTTGGCTGATCCAATCAGCCAATAGGATTGAGCTTGCATTCTATTGGCTGATTGGAACAGCCATTAGAATGCGAGCTCAATCCTATTGGCTGATTGGATCAGCCAATAGGATTGAACTTCAATCCTATTGGCTGATTGCATCAGCCAATAGGATTTTTCCTACCTTAATTCCGATTGGAATTCAAGGGACGCCATCTTGGATGACGTCATTTAAAGGAACCGTCATTCATCGTGTAGTCGTCGGTCTGGATGGAGGCTCCGCGTCAGCTGGCTTCAAGATGGACCCACTCTGCTCCGGATGGATGAAGATAGAAGATGCCGCTTGGATGAAGACTTCTGGCCATCTGGAGGACCTCTTCTGCCCGGATCGGATGAAGACTTCTGACCTTCTGGAGGACCACTTGTGCCCGGCTGGGTGAAGACGTCTCACGGTAGGGTGATCTTCAAGGGGTTAGTGTTAGGTTTTAGTAAGGGGGGATTGGGTGGGTTTTAGAGTAGGGTTGGGTTGGGTGTGTGGGTGGTGGGTTTTAATGTTGGGGGTATTGTCTTTTTTTTTTACAGGTAAAAGAGCTGATTACTTTGGGGAAATGCCCCGCAAAAAAGCCCTTTTAAGGGCTATTTGTAATTTAGTATAGGGTAGGGATTTTTATTATTTTGGGGGGCTATTTTATTTTATTAGGGGTATTAGAGTAGGTGTAATTAGTTTAAAATTCTTGTAATTTTATTTTTTTCTGTAATTTAGTGTTTTTTTTCCGTTCTTTAATTTATTTTATTTAATTGTAATTAATTGTAGATAATTTAGTAAATTAATTTAATGATAGTGTAGTGTTAGGTGTAATTGTAATTTAGGTTAGGGTTTATTTTACAGGTAACTTTGTATTTATTTTAGCTAGGTAGTTATTAAATAGTTAATAACTATTTAATAACTATTGTACCTATTTAAAATAAATACAAAGCTGCCTGTAAAATAAAAATAAACCCTGAGATAGCTACAATGTAACTATTTGTTATATTGTATCAAGCCTAGAGTTTATTTTATAGGTAAGTATTTAGTTTTAAATAAGAATGATTTAGTTAATTGTAGTAATTTTATTTATATTTATTTAAATTATATTTAAGTTAGGGGGGTGTTAGGGTTAGGGTTAGACTTAGATTTAGGGGTTAATAACTTTATTATAGTGGCGGCGACGTTGGGGGCGGCAAATTAAGGGTTAATAAGTGTAGGTAGGTGGCGGCGACATTGGGGGCGGCAGAGTAGGGGTTAATAAATAAAAAGTAGGTGTCGGCGATGTTGTTGGCAGCAGATTAGGGGTTCATAGGGATAATGTAGGTTGCGGCGGTGTCTGGAGTGGCAGATTAGGGGTTAATAATATAATGCAGGTGTCGACAATGTCGGGGGCGGCAGATTATGGGTTGCTCTTGAACAGTAGTGATTCTAGGTGCAGGTTCTGCTCTATCTGCTGGTGCTTCAGGGACAACTTCAGCTGCTGGTGCATCATGGACAACTTCAGCTGCATCTGCTTCATGGACAACTTCAGCTGCATCTGCTTCATGGATAAATTCAGCTGCTGGTGCTTCAGGGACAACTTCAGCTGCTGGTGCTTCAGGGACAACCTCAGCTATATGCTCATCTGAGGATGGTGGAGCTCTCCCAAGGGAAGCGGATGGTGGAGCTCTCCCAAGGGAAGTGGATGGTGGAGCTCTCAGGCTGGATTGGTAGTCCCATTTACGACTAGTGTGTGACCACTCAGCCTGTCCAGTTTGCATATCTTGCAAAATCCCCTGTGTGGAAAAGCCATGGCTGGCCTGATATTGTGTTTGGGGGGGTAAAGACATCGACCCTTCGTGGCTGACTTTGCTCCCCCTCAAAGCCAAAAGGATATTCCTCAGGCCAGGTATCTTGCCAGGGGTCATATGCCAATGGGGGTGGCATCACTTCTGGGCAATCCAACCCTGCTGATGCCTGGGAGCATACTGTCCATGTTGCTGCCTGAAGACTGGTGGTGGAGGTGGCTGCATGGCTGTGACTGGTGGTGGAGGTGGCTGCATGCCTGTGACTGGTGGTGGTGGTGGAGGTGGCGGCATGCCTGTTTGCAGCCTGGTGACAGGAGGTTCTGAGGAGGAGTCAAATGATGATAGGGATTAGTACAGTCATATATATGTCCATGTGGGCATACAATATACATTGATACATGCTAGGGACAATACTCATTTTCATGTCAAACTGTATAACATGCATGTGCACAATGTGATTTGTGATATGAGGGATTTTAATCTGCACAGTATACAGGTATGTGTTTCATACAATAGTTATGTGTACATGTCAGTGATGGAGAAGATGTGTTCTTTAAGTGACACTATGGTCACACAATTTACTTTAGCCTGATGTAGGCACAGAACCTGCTTTCTGAGCTAAAAGTATTGTGATGGCTATAGTGTCCATTTACTGAAAACTCTACATGTGGCTTGTGGCCTGTGTTACTCTGAGACATGTTAGTATTGTACTATTCCACCTCATATCATGAATTTCATTGTGTTAAGTAGCATTAATGTCAAATATAATTGTAGATGTTTTTGTTAGTAGGCCAAATACCATGCTCCTCATTGTGTACATGAATGTGTGACATTAAAGTATGTTATATCTCAAATACATATGATACTGGTGTGTGGAATGTTACTCACCAGCATGAGGTGCTGTAGTTGCAATCCCTGAGTCACGAGCCCCTGGAAGTCCACGGACTGCTGTGATACTCAGGAACCTGTGTATCATCTCCTGCCAGACGTTGTATTCTGCTTCCAAAGGTGGACCACCGCCTGTTCCAATCTGGTGCATGGCTTCCTGGCCCATCTTCTCTTTCACCCGCCTCTTGCAATCGTTCCACTTTTTTTGAGTCCCTCGACAGTCCTCCTCTGCGGGGCCACACTATTTACAGCATCCTCTACCACCAACCATGCTGCCTTACGCCTTCGGGCAACGCCTTTGCCCTTCTCCTGGCCAAAGAGGGCAATGTGGTTGTCCATGATGGCCTGGACTAGCACAACATTCTCATCAAATGAGAAGTTTGGGCATCTCATGCGCTCCTCCTCTGTGGCCACCTGGCTTCCTCCCTGGGATGTCCCTGGTGTGGGTTCCTCCCTATCCTCTCCCTCCTCCACCCTTCTGTACCCATGTGCACCCTCTGTCCCTCTTCTAAGTGTGCCTGGTCTCTGGGCATCTCCCCTCCCATCATCCCTTCTAACTCTCCCTCTCCCGACTCCACTAACTCCCTGACGGGGACCCCGCTGCTCCTCCTGTCCACTACAATACTCCTCTCCCTGCAACTCCGCTCCCCTCCTCCCCTCCGCCCTACCTCTCCCTGCCATCCTCAAACTACACACACTCACACACTCACACTCATTCCCAGTTCAATCACACTCAATCACAACCAAACACTCAGCCTATCACACTGTAAAATTGAAATAAAATGTGTGAGGTGTTAGGAAAAAAAGTGTTGTGTATTTTGTATATGTATGTATGCAATATGTGTGCAATATATAAAAATAAGTGTAAGTAAATGTACAAGCTTACCCAAACAAAAATCTGACTTAACTAACTATTATGCTGCGCCTCTCTCACTACTCTTACTAATACTAAACGCACTGTAGTGTGCTGTAGCTCAACGAACCCTCCAAACACACTTAAGAAAATGGCGGCTGCGCATGGGTTTATATATGAATTTTGAATAGCGTAATTACGTTGCACAGTTTTAGATGGAGTATCAGGTAATTTTTACGAGTCTTAGCCAAATTTGCATAAAACTACACTTTATTGAGACTTTACGTGAACAAAACACTGGCGTAAGTACTTGCGACGACTAAAATGTGTATTTGCGCACTTTTCGGAACAACGCCAGTTTGTCCTACGTACGCCACTTTAGCATCTGACGGCGCCATATATTGGATAGCTCGATGTGCAAGGTGAAATTACGGGCGGCGCGTGTTCCCTCGCTTGCGCTGAAAACTACGCAGTATATCGGATCGCGCCCAGGGTTAGTACAAAGAGATGGTTTGTGCACAGCCTGGGGCAAGAACATGCTGGTCTACTACAGAAGAATCCCAAGTTAAAGGGACATAAACTGAAAACTAAACTTCCATGACTCAGATAGAGCATGCAGTTGTAGGAGCATTTTTAATTTCCTTCAATTACCAGGTTTACATTGTTCGCTTGGTATACCTAGGTAGGGTCAGTAGCAGTAATGTGCTACTGGGAGATAGTCCTGATTTGGTGGCTACACAACTCATTGTCTCACTAGATGTGTTCGGCTAGCTCCCAGTAGTGCACTGCTTTTATGTTCCTTTAAATCAGGGGTATCAAACTCAATGTAACTGGGGGCCACTGGCCAAGTGTCCTGCGCTCATGGGGCTGCTTAAACTAAATAAGTGCTAGATATACTAGGAACTGGAAGTGACATTTACCCAAGTAGTAGTGCATGGTGGGAGTTGTAGCCCACAACAGACATTCACAGTCTATATTTATCTTGTGAGTGCCAAGTGATCATTCTGGAACTGTATAACAATGTCAAAATTAACATTTATCCAAGCAGTGCATGGTGGGTCTACATCGGACTTGTCTTTATATTTATCTTTTGAGTGCCTATATAGAACATCAAAAAGGTTACACCTCTTAGAACCCTAAAAAAAAATTGACAGCCCAAATTATTGGTTTACCTTAAACAAGGGAGGGCCACATGAAACTATCTTGGGGGGCACATATGGCCCCAGGGCCTGTACTTTGAGACCACTGCTTTAAATGATGACAAACATTCTGTGGTGAAGCCTATTTTGAAAAGACAAGTTAGTTATGGGGCTGCATGGGTACCATGACTGTAACAGGGAACAGAAATAGAGACATGCCAAAATGCGGGACATTGGTTTCGAAGTAAGCATAAGAACACTGGCCCAGATTAAAGTTGGAGCGCTATTGATAGTGCAGGGTGCTCTGTCCATATCGCGATCCTGTGGTAAGAATAGCATATAATCTGATTTTACAAGTCCATATTTAAAAAAAGAATAATCAGAGAACAGCCAATATTTTCAATGGACTACACGTCCATGCTAAACATTGCTCAAATTAGAAGTGGTGAGTTATAACAGTGCTAAAAGATTTAGCGTGACTATAGACCTGAGGTAGAGCTTCAATAAAAGTATTTATAAAAAAGAAATCATATTAATAATGTATTTTACTCATAACTATACATATTAACAGTAAAATATGTGTTTTCTTAACTAAAATAAATGTTTAAAAAGTGATTTATAGGGATATGATATATGATAAGGTGTTAGACTGGGAAGGGCTCCAAGCTGTATATGTATATGTGTGGCTTTTGTATCTTTGTATAGATCACAATCTTTTCAGATCCATTTCTGGCAAAAAAGGTCACTTTTCATTTCTTCGCCATCAGAATAGTGCGTCTCCAGCACCTACAACCACGTTTTCAGCTCACAGAAAAAAAGCCCTATTTTTAATATGGGGGCAAAAAGTCCTTGGTGATCATAATCCATTTTCCATGCACTTGATAAATCCCTGAAATGGCTTTTCACACATCTTTGCAAGTATTCCAAGATTATTTGCACATGTGCAAGATACTCTGAAATGGCCACAGGAGACATATGTGCATGTATTTGCATACATGGGGTAGATTTAACAAGCAGCGGATTCTGCTTTCTACGCCCGAAGTTTCCAGCTTGCCAGAAACATAAGTTAAGAAGCAGCGGTCGTAAGACCGCTGCTCCTTAACTTGTCCGCCACCTATTAGGTGTTTGCTGAATGGCTATATTGTTACTTTATATTTTAAAATTATTATTTTTTATAATATTTACATTTATTGATTGTAAAAGCACTGTTTCCAGTGATCTATGTCTAAAAACAAGAACAAGACTATGGAGCATATCTATCAAGCTCCGAATGGAGCTGCAGGCTCGCCAGAAACACCAGTTATGAAGCACTGGTCAAAAGACCGCTGCTCCATAACCCTGTCCGCCTGCTCTGACAGACATCACCGGAATTCAACCCGATCGAGTACGATCAGGTTGATTGACACCCCCTGCTGGCAGCTGATTGGCCACGAGTCTGCAGGGGGCGGCGTTGCACCAGCAGCTCACCAGCACCAGAGCTGCTGGTGCAATGCTGAATACGGAGAGCGTATTGCTCTCCGTATTCAGCGATGTCTGTTCGACCTGATCTGCACTGTCGGATCAGGTCCGACAGACATTTGATAAATTGGCCTCCATGTGTTTCTATCACAAGAGTTTATCATATCTCTTTATACTCAATTTTAACAGTACGGAAACCGTTCCATTGCAATATCTCTGCAAAGAATATGTTCAAATAAGATCATGTCATAATCAGGTTTTTATAGGGAACACACACACACACATAATCAGGTTTTTATAGGGAACACACATACACACATAATCAGGTTTTTATAGGGAACTCACACACATAATCAGGTTTTTATAGGGAACACACATACACATACACACATAATCAGGTTTTTATAGGGAACACACACACATAATCAGGTTTATATAGGGAACACACATAAGCACATAATCAGGTTTTTATAGGGAACACATACACACATAATCAGGTTTTTATAGGGGGGACACACACACATAATCAGGTTTTTATAGGGAACACACACACATAATTAGGTTTTTATAGGGAACACACATACATAATCAGGTTTTTATAGGGAACACACACACACATAATCAGGTTTTTATAGGGAACACACATACACACATAATCAGGTTTTTATAGGGAACACACATACACATAATCAGGTTTTTATAGGACACACACACACACATAATCAGGTTTTTATAGGGGACACACACACACATAATCAGGTTTTTATAGGGAACACACACACACATAATCAGGTTTTTATAGGGAACACACATACACATACACACACATAATCCGGTTTTTATAGGGAACACACATACACACATAATCAGGTTTTTATAGGACACACACACACACATAATCAGGTTTTTATAGGGAACACACATACACATACACACACATAATCCGGTTTTTATAGGGAACACACATACACACATAATCAGGTTTTTATAGGGAACACACACATAAACAGGTTTTTATAGGGAACACACACACACATAATCAGGTTTTTATAGGGAACACACACACACATAATCAGGTTTTTATAGAGAACACACACACACATAATCAGGTTTTTATAGGGAACACACACACACATAATCAGGTTTTTATAGAGAACACACACACACATAATCAGGTTTTTATAGGGAACACACACACACATAATCAGGTTTTTATAGAGACTACACCTTTTTGAACACAAAGTCCAAACATGTTCACAACAGTGCATTTTACAAAGCTTGTGTCTACATTAATGAACTTCTAAACTGGAAAATGTGTTCAATAAGGTAGGCGCAAACACTGTAAAATGATCTGTCATGAATGCTCTAACCCGACATGAAAATATTAATATTTGGGGGCGGAGCGAACAGCTGACCAAGATGGTCGCAATTCACTGAGGCTCCTGAAACGATCTGGGTGATTCAATTCACAAAATGAGCTAAAACAGCATTAAAAGCTTATATCACTAAATATCAACTGTTCATATACGCGGGGACCATCAGGAGTGATTTTCAAAACCCTGTAACCACTGGATGCCAGCCAGAGTTCAAGAGCGGAATTGAAGCCTGACCTGAAGTGAAGCTGCGCCACACGCAGCGACTTCAGGATTTATAGAGCACAGTTTCCCATATCAACTTTGCTTAGTCGATTTGAAGAGAGCGGATTGCCAGCCTTCAGTATCCCGGAGGTAATATGGCAATTGAATACAGACCAGACTCTCACATTGACGACTGAGCCGCATCACGTGCATCGTCTGACCCATAGTGCATCAGCGCTTCTGGTACTTACCCCATAAGGAGAAACTCTGCCGATCGACTCAAGGCTGTCTAGCTACTAAGTGAGGGGCAGATTACTGGATATCTTCCTGGCCCACGACTGCATATACAGTGGGGTTACGGGAAGGTTACTAAGCTCCTCTTGACAAGGCATGTTGCGGCCCTCCGGCGAGTCGGGGATCGGATACGGAGGCTGGATGCTTTTAAATATGCATCACTGCGTGTTCATGTCGCCACCGGACATATGTGGAAAACTGTACCTTCTGCTGAAAACTGGCGTAGGGTAATTATAATGTTCCCACCAGGGTGCCTATACACCCCATAATACTCTATTCTTGTTTACCTCTGTCTCCAAAGAATCTCTGCTTGTTTTTCTAACTGCTGGCTGCTAACTCTGAACGTCCTATTACCCCATGTCTGCATACCTGATTTGGGTTGAGCCACGTCGTCCCTGTTACATTAGACTTGTAGCCCTCTTCAAACACAGCGGTACCGGAGGGCATGACTCCTTTAGCCCAGAGCAATCCGTGCAACAATGAGGCCACAGAAAAGCCGTCTCAGGGGATACTAAGAGCTGACACTGTCTCTCTCTTCCAAGGGAGTCCTTCAATATCTATGTTCACTGGGACATTTTATTCTGTTGTTTCCTTTACAGTTACCACACAGTAGTCTATGCTTAAATCTGCCTAAATTGTGTGCTTATCTTTAAGTTCTATTTGCTTATTAATTCCTAAGTACCTCATTCATTTCTGTATGCACTGTGATCGCTGTTTATGCATATACATTAGTATAGCATTACTAGCCACTTATTGCATGGAACTTCATATAGCTTGAGTCACAAGTTTGCATAAATATATGTTAAGTTTCATATAACCCCCCCCAGACTAGGTGTTACATTTGAGGCTATTACCTTTCATCTAAATTACACCCTTTACTATGCTAGTTTTATAGTTTGTGAGGGTTTAAATGGAGTTAATACTGGGAATTTAGGGACCTGAGAGCTCATATTGAGCCACAATAAGTTTAGCATGAGAATAACCCCAGTCTACTATTTTCACATAACCCCTCTATTGTTTAAGCTAAGGTTAGAATGCACAAGAGTGGCCACTAAATATTATCAGGGGGAATATTTGTATCTTAATAATTATTATAGAATTGGGGACTTACAGATTGATACCTGTATAAAAGCAAAATGAGGTATGTTTATTTTCCTGTATAGGAAATTATAGTTTTTATGCAGAGCAATATGTAGAAACCTCATATGCGTTTGGAATCTGACCTTAAATGACAGAAATGTCTTTATGCTTTGAAATATGTCCTTGTACTTTGTGCTTTTGATATCTAATTACTATACCTTGTAACTTACCTATTATTGTCTATAGATACTGTTCAGGCTGAGTAATGTTTGTGCTAGGTACTATTTGATCAAGGTACCGTTTGAGCAAGGTATTGTTTATGCTTGGTACTGTATGTACTAGGTATTGTGTCTGCTAGGTATTGTGTGTGCTAGGTATTGTGTGTGCTAGGTGCCGTGTGTGCTAGGTGCCGTGTGTGCTAGGAGCGTGTGTGCTAGGTACTGTAGGGGCTTGGTACTGTGTGGACTTGGTACTGTACACTACATGGTACGTACCAATGCATATGTTGTTTGTGATTCCTTATCTCCCCAGCAATACGTCTTATGTGGAAAATACCTAGCATGTACACATACTTATTGTTCACGATATGATAATGCCATTGAGCATTGTTATTATTCCCTCTCCGGGCAATATAGTCAGGGAGGTACTATGGGTGCTAGGTATTTTAATTTTCTTGACATGGAGTGGGTTAAATGAAAGTATTTTGAGATGAGAGATATGACCAGTTCTACATTTACTTACTCCTACACTGTATGCTATATGGAAATTTATAACTGACTCTAGAAACTATCATGTGTGCTAGGTATCATGTGTGCTGGGTATCATGTGCGCTAGGTACAATGTGTGCTAGGTTCAACGTGTGCTAGGTACCGTGTGCTAGGCAAGGAGGGTGCTGGGTACGGCGTGTGCTAGGTGTAGCGTGAGCTAGGTACAATGTGTGCTAGGCACAGCGTGTGCTTGGTACAGCGTGTGCTAGGTACAGCATGTGCTAGGTTCAATATGTGCTAGGTACCGCGTGTGCTCGGCAAGGCGGGTGCTGGGTACGGCGTGTGCTAGGAATAGCGTGTGCTAGGTATCATGTGTGCTGGGTAGCGTGTGTGCTAGGTACCGTGTGTGCTGGGTATCGTGTGTGCTGGGTATCGTGTGTGCTGTGTATCGTGTGTGCTAGGTATCATGTGTGCTAGGTATCATGTGTGCTAGGTACAATGTTTGCTAGGTTCAACGTGTGCTAGGTACCACATGTGCTAGGTACGGCGTGTGCTAGGTATAGCGTGAGCTGGGTACAGTGGGTGCTAGGTATCATGTGTGCTAGGTACAATATGTGCTCAGTACAGTGTGTGCTAGGTACAATGTGTGCTAGGTTCAATGTGTGCTAGGTACCGCGTGTGCTCGGCATGGCGGGTGTTGGGTACGGCGTGTGCTAGGTATAGTGTAAGTTAGGTACAGTGGGTGCTAGGTGTCATGTGTGCTAGGTACAATGTGTGCGGGGTATAATGTGTGCTAGGCGCAGCGTCTGCTGGTTACAGCGTGTGCTAGGTTCAGCGTGTGCTAGGTTCAGAGTGTGCTAGGTACAGTGTGTGCTAGGTACAGTGTGTGCTAGGTACAGTGCGTGCTAAGTACAATGCGTGCTAAGTATAATGCGTGCTATGTTCAATCCGTGCTAGGCTCAATGTGTGCTAGGTTACGCGTGTGCTCGGCAAGGCGGGTGCTGGGTACAGCATGTGCTAGGTATCATGTGTGCTAGGTATCATGCGTGCTAGGTTCAACGTGTGCTAGGTACCGCATGTGCTAAGCAAGGTGGGTGCTGGGTACGGCATGTGCTAGGTATAGCGTGAGCTAGGTATAGTGGGTGCTAGGTACAATTTGTGCTAGGTATAATGTGTGCTAGGCATAATGTGTGCTAGGCACAGCATGTGCTAGGCTCAGCGTGTGCTAGGTACAGCATGTGCTAGGTTCAATGTGTGCTAGGCACCGCGTGTGCTCGGCAGGGCGGGTGCTGGGTACAGCGTGTGCTAGGTATCATGTGTGCTAGGTATCATGTGTGCTAGGTATCATGTGTGCTAGGTTCAACGTGTGCTAGGTATCGCGTGTGCTAGGCAAGGTGGGTGCTGGGTACGGCGTGTGCTAGTTATAGCATGAGCTAGGTACAGTGGGTGCTAGGTACAATGTGTGCTAGGTACAATGTGTGCTAGGTACAATGTGTGCTAGGTATAATGTGTGCTAGGTATAATGTGTGCTCGGCAGGGCGGGTGCTGGGTACAGCGTGTGCTAGGTATCATGTGTGCTAGGTATCATGTGTGCTAGGTTCAACGTGTGCTAGGTTCAACGTGTGCTAGGTATCGCGTGTGCTAGGCAAGGTGGGTGCTGGGTACGGCGTGTGCTAGTTATAGCATGAGCTAGGTACAGTGGGTGCTAGGTACAATGTGTGCTAGGTACAATGTGTGCTAGGTACAATGTGTGCTAGGTACAGCGTGTGCTAGGTTCAATGTGTGCTGGGCATCGCCTGTGCTCGGCATGGCAATGTGTGCTGGGTACAGAGTGTGCTAGGTACAGTGTGTGCTGGGTACAGTCTGTGCTAGGTACAGTGGGTGCTAGGTATAGTGTGTGCCAGGTACAATGAGTGTTGGGTATAATGAGTGTTATGCACAATGTGTGCTAGGTATAATGCGTGCTGGGCACTGCGTGTGCTGGGTACGGCGTGTGCCAAGTACAATGAGTGTTATGTACAGCGTGTGTTAGGTATAATGTGTGCTGGGTACGGTGTGTGCTAGGTGTAATGAATACTGGGTGCAATGCGTACTAGGTGCAATGAGTGCTAGGTGTAATGAGTGCTAGGTGCAATGAGTGCTGGGTTCAGTGTGTGCTAGGCACAATGAGTACTAGGTACAGTGGTTGCTAAGTACAGTGTGTACTGGGTACAATGTGCATCTCACTTGTCTCTGGAATTTTTTGTTACCTGTATCACAAGTCGTTGAAAGAACCTGCTCCTTAATCTATATGGACAAATCCATTAATACTTATTACTGCAACTTATCCTGACTTGATCTCTGGAGCATTAAAATTTAATTTATAAGTACCACCTCCCCCACCCTCCCATATTCAGAGCCCACACCAGGGTTCAATCTTGGTGAATTATTTTCACCACAAATCTCTGCAATTTACTTATGGTGTATCAATGTTTTGACAGCTATTGCAACCGGACCTGCGTGTCCGATCCTTTTGTTTGTGTATGTTTAAACAGGGGTCCTGCCGCTGCGTGTCCCCAAGTGTTACCTTTCATTCTAAAATCGAATAAAAATGTATTTAAAAAAAATAAAAAATTAATATTTCACATTCCAATGTTCTTCCCATAGCATAATATATTCTATATATTCATAAATACATAATTCAATATAGATATCTGATAGTATTTTAGTACAATCTCTCTCTCTCTCTCTCTCTCTCTCTCTCTCTCTCTATATATATATATATATATATATATATATATACTGTATATATATTTATATATATAAAATAAATTAAAAAAATCGATGGTCCTGGCACTTCTGAAGAATCGCACATCAAAAAAAAGAAAAATATTTATTGAATCCACTGGTTTAAAAGCATATACAGGATATACCTGTGCAGTAAAACAAGACAATATGGGGGTAACCAAGCCCCTCAACATCAGGCATGTTTCATGCTGGGTAAGCACTTGATCATTGATAATCAGAGGGATCAGGGTGTAAACCTTATAAGCAAAGTTAAACCAATCAGAATTAAGCCTATAATTAACCCCTAGTCAAGATTCTCAGGTTACCTTAAAGGGAAATACCCTGGAACATAAACACCAAGTATTCATTTAATTAGTCAATAAAGTAAAAAGATTGATTAATGATATTATTATACAAAACATATGCCTAACAGTTTATCAATGTCAAATTAATATATTAAGATAGTATAAAGAAAGGGTGAAAGTCATTTTATGAATAGATCCACATCCATACGGGAATTGAACCCATTGGGTACTCTTGTGCCCAAGGTCAAGATCCATAAAAAATCCTTTTCATTGAGTTTATCCTCCCTATTACCACCTCTTCTCCCCACAGGGACAAAGTCAATACCCTGAACTTTCAGTAATGTACTGTCAGACTTGTGATATGTTCTGAAGTGTCTGGCTATGGGAGTATGTTTTGTATAATACTATCATTAATCAATGTTTTTACTTTATTGACTAATGACTAATTAAATAATGTTCCATTGAAACATGTCTGATGTTGAGGGGCTTGGTTACCCCCTTATTGTCTTGTTTTACTGTACAGGTATATCCTGTTTATGCTTTTAAACCAGTGGATTCAATAAATATTTTTCCTTTTTTTGGATGTGTGATTCTTCAGAAGTGCCAGGACCATCAATGTTTCTACTTGTATTTAGGCCTTGCAGGGGCCTTTTCCTGGAGCACCTGTAAACACACCTTTCTGTATCACCCTGGGACCTAAAGAAACACCACAGTAAGAGACTTTCTGTGTTGGAGCATCCCGTACATATATATATAAATATATATATATATATATATATATATATATATATATATATATATACTATATATATATATATATATATATATATATATATATATACTCACTGGCCACTTTATTAGGTACACTTTGCTAGTACTCGGTTGGACCCCCTTTTGCCTTCAGAACTGCCTTAATTCTTCGAGGCATAGATTCAAAAAGATGTTGGAAACATTCCTCAGACATTTTAGTCCATATTGACATGATAGCATCACGCATTTGCTGCAGATTTGTCGGCTGCACATCCATGATGGAAATCTCCCTTTCCACCACATCCCAACTGTGCTCTATTGGATTGAGATCTGGTGACCGTGGAGGCCATTGGAGTACAGTGAACTCATTGTTATGTTCAAGAAACCAGTTTGAGATGATTTGAGCTTTGTGACATGTTGCATTATCCTGCTGAAAGTAGCCATCAGAAGATAGGAACACTGTAGTCATAAAGGGATGGACATGTTCAGCAACAATACTCAGGTAGGGCATGGCGTTTAAACAATGCTTAATTGGTACTAAGGGGCCCAAAATGTCCCAAGAAAATATCCTCCACACCATTACACCCCCACCCCCAGCCTTAACCGTTGATACAAGGCAGGATGGATCCATGCTTTCATGTTGTTTACGCCAAATTCTGACCCTACCATCTGAGCCTGTGCGAATTGTAGCCTCAGTTTCCTGTTTTTAGCTGACAGGAGTGGAACCTGGTGTGGCCTTCTGCTGCTGTAGCCCATCTGCTTTAAGGTTTGACGTGTTGTGCGTTCAGAGATGGTATTCTGCATACCTTGGTTGTAATGAGTGGTTATTTGAGTTACTGTTGCCTTTCCATCATCTCAAACCAGTCCGCCCATTCTCCACTGACCTCTGACATCAACAAGGCATTTTCGTCCACATAACTTCTGCTCACTGGATATTTTCTCTTTTTCGGACCATTCTCTCTAAACCCTAGAGATGGTTGTGTGGGAAAATCCCAATAGATCAGCAGTTTTTTAAATACTCAGACCAGCCCATCTGGCACCAACAACCATGCACACAAAGAATAAAATGCAACTCATAATGCTGGTGGCACCTGTGTGAACAAAGTGCTAAAATGGCAGGCTGACACTCACAGTGGTCAGCTCACTGGTCACTCGTGTGACTGTGGAATACTTCTTATATCCTTTCTAGGAAGTCTGAGTCAGCTACTGAGATCCGGATATCAAAGATCCCTGAGAGCCGCAAAAAAGATCAGCGAGATCCTCCCAGATCTGATGGTTTCTAAGTGTACTGCTGTAATGCTTTGAAATAAAGTTAAGGAACTCAGCTGCAGATACCTGGACATAGATTATTTGTATCACTATCTGATTGATAAACACCTTATATTGTGAAAGTGTTATCTGATATAGTGAAAATTATGGAAATGATAGTAATAAGATTACTGTATGTCTCTGGGAATATTATATTTTAACTTCTCTGTTTTTTTCCAAGTTCCAAAATAAGCTTCAGTCCAAAGTGTGAAATATTTTTCAGAAACTGATACTGTAATTCATTAGCAAATGCTCTCAAAATTCATAAGTCTAGTGGCAACAATACATAAATAAATTAACTGGTTTAAATGGAAGCATTCAGATTACTTATGACAAGCTAGTAGCATTAGTAGTGTACAAGATATGTACAAACCGGTTTTGAGAGAGGTCAAACTTACTGCGGCTCTGTACAGGCACTGGATGCGGTAAAAGAGAAAGGAAGAGTAGTTTTACTCTCTCGTGGAAAGTTTTCTCTTGCTCAATGACGTCACTGGTTGTCCGTGAATGGATCTTAACTATCCGTATTTAAAGGACAGTCTACACCAGAATTTTTATTGTTTTAAAAGATAGATAATCCCTTTATTACCCATTTCCCAGTTTTGCATAACTAACACATTTATAATAATATACTTTTAACCTCTGTGATTATCTTGTATCTAAGCCTCTGCAAACTGCCCCTTTATTTCAGTTCTTTTGACAGACTTGCAATTTAGCCCATCAGTGCCTGCTCCCAGATAACTTCACATGCATGAGCACAGTGTTATCTATACGAAAAACATGAACTAACACCCTCTAGTGGTGAAAAACTGTTAAAATGCATTCTGAAAAGAGGTGGCCTTCAAGGTCTAAGAAATTAGCATATGAACCTCCTAGGTTAAGCTTTCAACTAAGAATACCAAGAGAACAAAGCAAAATTGGTGATAAAAGTAAATTGGAAAATTGTTTACAATTACATGCCCTATCTGAATCATGAAAGTTTATTTTGGACTAGACTGTCCCTTTAAGATTTCTGCAATAGAAATGGATATCGAGTGTATGAGGAACATTCAGTTTGTCACAGTAACTTGTTTAGAATTTGAGAACAGAAGTCTACCAGCTATAGTCGTGCTTTATTATATCCGGATCCAGTCGAGTGACACAAGTAAGGGATCTTTAAGATGTTTGCCGTTCAGGTAGTAGTATTGAGATGAAATAGGTTGATACAATGTTGCTAAACCAGTTACTGTGAAAACAGTTGAGAGTTATGCAAAGTTGCCAATTTCGAAGAGGAAAGGTTTAGTTGTAATCCAAGGCGTGGAGCTCAGTGAGTGAGTAGTTGCTTGAAGCAATAACAACAAAATACTAAGCATCAGCTTTAGTGCGCGCTGTAAATTTATAGGTAAAGTGGGCAGGGTTGGATGACAGATATCTGTAGTGAGAAAATTAAAGGTGCAGAGCGCATTTACATATAGATCCTGACAACTGAGGAGGAGAAAGCAATGAATGCAGTAGGCAGGCAATGGGATTCTCTGATGGATAACCACACTCAGCTGTTGTCCATCAGAGAATCCCATTGCCTGCCTACTGCTGCTGCCCCCGGAAGTGCCCCTTGTTTTTCTTTGATTTCCAGCGGTGATCATTTCATCTAGTTTACCAAAGTGCAGCAACCTCACCATTCTACCTAGAATTCCTTTGGACTTTTTCACAAGTGTTATATCAAGAATAGTGACTACTCCACACTGTTATTTCATGCACAGAAACACTGTTCTTTTTCACATATCCTTTTACATTTGGGACTTTTTTCTGTGATACAGGTTTTTTATGATGTTCATATATTGATTGCATTTATCACCATAATTATTTTTGTTGTTACAAGCCACTTACACATATTGTGTTTTCAATTATCACAATTTTTTATCATCAATTATTTGTATATGTTTTTTTTGCCCTTCTGATGATATGGTTCTGGATCCCTAATTATTTGCTTTGAAAGTCACTTAAATCCCCGTTCTTTCCCATTCTGATGCTCGGTTTGAACTTCAGTAAGTCGTCTTCACTACATCTAGATGCCTAAA
>NC_069503.1:301314991-301334991 GCF_027579735.1 Bombina bombina | reverse complement strand
TACACTCTCACACACACACTCAGATACACTCTCACACACACACTCAGATACACTCTCACACACACACTCAGATACACTCTCACACACACACTCAGATACACTCTCACACACACACTCAGATACACTCTCACACACACACTCAGATACACTCTCTCACACACACTCAGGTACTCTCACACACATTAATATACACTCTCTCACACACACAATCAGATACACGCTCTCACACACAAACACACACACACTCAGATGCCCTCTCTCACACACACACTCAGATACTCTCTCATACACACACACACACTCAGATGCCCTCTCTCTCTCACACATACACTCAGATACACTCTCTCTCACACGCACACACACAAAAATACTCTCACACATACACTCAGATACACTCTCACACACACTCAAATACTTTCTCTCATACACATTCAGATACACCCTCTCACACACACTCAGATAAACTCTTTCACACGTACACTCAGATACTCTCTCTCTCACACACACACACACACACACACTAAGATACTCTCTCTCTTAAGGGATTTACACTTTAACTATCTTCCCAGGTACCTGCTACCCAAACGCTCCCATTTTACCTTTAGTTCGGTAACCCCTTTCCCCCAATTTTCATATACCAATAATGACAGACACAGATTTGGCGTTAGAAAAGGTCACATTTATTAAATTCAAATCTAAATTATGAGAAAAATGAGCGATCCTCAACTACTAGGATAATAACATATCCTTAATCCAATTTGGATTTGAATTGATAACACAATTCATGCACCAGCATGACGAGAGAACTGGGCGTCCCCACGTAACCAAGGAGCGTGACCGCGCGCAACTCAGGGGCGTCAATTTGCTAGTAACGGGCCGAAAGGTCTGCAGACTAGGAGGGCTTGTGGGTTTGACCGACAGACCAATACCCCGCCCCTGTACCCTACACACCTCCCCCCATTACTGCATTACCCACGTGCCAGGACGCCCACTTCCCGCCGCGTCATGAAATAAACCACTAAAAACGCCATGATTTCTCTATGCCATCCACCAGCTCTGACCGACAGACCAGTAGCCGATTTCTTGCTTCGTGGCGAAAAAACCCTTAAGGGGCGCTACACGGGCGGTCTTATTCAGAGTGGCGGAAACACCACAGCATTTGCCCTTAGCCGTGTCGCTTGTAATCGCTCTTGTGTGTGACCTCTTCCTTGGGCTAGGCTTTGTCGTTTCTAGGGAGGGAGGGAGGGAAAAAGAAAATAATTATTGTGAGCTCCAAACATTGTGCAATCATCTTTATAGACAGTTAATCCCCTCAACTCCTGTTCACACCCCCTCTCACCATCCTGGCCAATCCCTGTGCTAGCCTATTCAGGATCAGCTAGTTGCATCTTATCTACACTGCCCATCCCTACTTCTATTGTCCTGCCATAGCTGTACTATTCAAAGGAGGGGGCTACTCCTAGCCCCCAACCCCCTAACTTTCCCATTCAGTAAAGTCAATTTCCCTTAAGCTGTTCCTCTCCTATTTTAGTCGATACACTTTGCTAAGGGATTTACACTTTAACTATCTTCCCAGGTACCTGCTACCCAAACGCTCCCATTTTACCTTTAGTTCGGTAACCCCTTTCCCCCAATTTTCATATACCAATAATGACAGACACAGATTTGGCGTTAGAAAAGGTCACATTTATTAAATTCAAATCTAAATTATGAGAAAAATTAGCGATCCTCAACTACTAGGATAATAACATATCCTTAATCCAATTTGGATTTGAATTGATAACACAATTCATGCACCAGCATGACGAGAGAACTGGGCGTCCCCACATAACCAAGGAGCGTGACCGCGCGCAACTCAGGGGCGTCAATTTGCTAGTAACGGGCCGAAAGGTCTGCAGACTAGGAGGGCTTGTGGGTTTGACCGACAGACCAATACCCCGCCCCTGTACCCTACACACCTCCCCCCATTACTGCATTACCCACGTGCCAGGACGCCCACTTCCCGCCACCAAAAGAGGACCCTCTTGCCGCCAACCAAAGCACACTCAGTGACCTTTTCTTACCTTGTAAGGGTCTTTACAATGGCCCTCAGATCCTCCAGGAATAGATTGTTGCCTTGCTCTGTCAGATGAACACCGTCTGCCCTGTATAGCTCAGGGTTCCGGACCCCGATAAGCGGGTGTTCCAGTACTTGCCCTCCTACTTCTTCCATCCCTTTCCTTCCTGCCTGATTTACCTTCTTCTTACAATTGAAACCCCCTTTCTGGGATACGCAGTCCCTCCAATACCTTCTTGCAATGATGCTAGACCATACTAGTTTTGTGTCTGGCCACGCTGCTTTGAACCATCGCAAGGTCTCCCTGACCTGTTCTTGCAGCTCAACTGAGGGTGTTGAACCTATATCGTTACCCCCTAGGTGGATGATCAGGATGTCAGGTTTCCCCCATTTTCTCCTTGAATCTAGCGCTACACCCATTAACTGTCCCCATTTCATTCCTCTCTGCCCTATCCACCTGATTCCGACTGCGCCCGTATTGAAACCTAAGTTTTCTCCTTGCTTGGATTTTGCCGCTTGCTTTGCGGCCCAATGCACGTAGGAGTGTCCTAAGACCCAGACTCTTAACGCTCTTTCTGTAACATAAAACAATTTGGCTGTTAACTTGATTATTGACAAAGTTTGCACACAACGGAAAAACATGCAGTGCCTGCTTAGCTGCCCTTATGTAGGGCGGACCTTATCCCTTCTTATAGTGGTCTTATGTACTTTTTAAAAACGTTTGATTTCCACCTTCCCAATTTCTTTATATGTTCTGCTGGCGCCCCACTTGCCGCTGCATTTGTGGCAGCTCCTATCCTAAATGAATGTGGTGCAAGTGTGTGGGGGTCCCAACCTAGTTTCTTGACTGCTAATTGCAATACCCTCCTAAACTGGAATTTAGTCACTGGGTCTCCACTCTTGTGTCTAAAGAACATGTCCCCTTTCGCTGCTCCTGCCATTAAGTATTTATTTACGCCTGCGACTGGGCAAATTTTGTCCCCTGTCTCCTTTAACACTAACCATGTCCCTTTTCCTTCCCTGTCAGTTTTGGATTTCCGAATAAACACTAAGACTGACTTTCTTTCTACCTTGACGTCCCCTGCTCTTAGCCCGTATCCTCCCGCGGTCTTACTTACTGCTACTAGCTCGCTTATGCGCAATGCTGCGGAGAATGCGATGACAAATATTGCCGAAAATAAATTTGCCTCAAAGTCGTTTCTGCAAGTCTGACCTAGCGAGTCAAGTAATGCTCTCAACCTGTCTACCGTGATGGGCTCCCTCCTGTCCTTCTTTTCTTCCTCCTCTATTGCCCATCCCTTAACTGCCTTCTTAACTATGAATCTTTTCGTCACGTCGTGTACCTCTAGTAGCTGGGAAAAATATGATACAGCTGCCAGTATTGTAGTCAGTTTCCCTTTTTTTATTTTTGCCTGTTTCAAGTGTACTAAGTATTCTAGGAATAGCTCTTCCTCAGTGCCCTTTTTTGTCCCCATAAATTTTTTCCAGCCTTCCCAGTGCTTACTATATGTTGTCCACGTCCGCGGGGCCAAAGACCTTTTTATCAAGCTTTTGATTATTTCTAACCGTTCCCAATCTGCCAAAGAGAAATGGGGCATTCTTCACCATTTAGCTCTGCCTTAGGCGCCAGCTGCCTGAATAGATCCCATTTAAACCTTGATAACGCATCCGCAATAACATTGTTTACACCTGGGATGTGTTTGGCCCTGAAGCTTATGTTATTCTCGAGCGCTTTTAGGACTAGGTGCTGCACGTATGGGATAACCTGGGCGGAAGATGCCGATAGGTTGTTTAACACCTCTACAACCCCCATGTTATCTGACCAAAACATAATATTCTTATTAGCCAAGTCCCCGCCCCACAGTTCTATTGCGGCCACTATGGGGAATAATTCCAATAACACTAAGTTCCTAGTCCATCCCTTTTCCACCCATAGCTGTGGCCATTTTCCTGCGCACCATTTGCCGTTAAGGTATGCCCCAAAACCTGACCCGCCTGCGGCATCTGTGTATAATTGCAGTTCGGTTGCTAAGATTCTCTCCTCCCAAATTCTTATCCCATTAAAGTTTTCCAAAAAACGATCCCATACTCTCAGGTCTGCTTTTAATCTCTTGCTTAGCCTAATGTTGTGGTTAGGTAATATTGCCCCTCTTGTGCTTATCTCGAGCCTTCGCTTAAAAATTCTACCCAGGGGTATCACTCTGCATGCGAAATTAATGAGGCCCAGCAATTTCTGCATCTCTCTGAGGGTGGCCTTCCTCTTGCTTAGCATTTGTTCTATGGCCATCCTAATTTTTCCAATTTTTTCCCCCGGTAGTCTGCATTGTTTATTTAACGAATCAATTTCTATCCCCAAAAAGGCCAGTGATGTACAGGGGCCTTCTGATTTGTCTAGTGCTACTGGCACTCCGAGCTCCCTGAAAATTGCCAACACTTCCCCCAGTATTCTCCCGCACTCGCCTGCGCCGCGCTTACCAACAATCATTAAATCATCCAAATAATGCACTAGCGAGTTACTACCTGTTTTCTTTTGTATCAGCCAATGCAAAAAGGAGCTAAACTCCTCGAAATACGCGCAAGAGATTGAGCACCCCATTGGCAAGCATTTATCGACATAGTAGCCGCCTTCAAACTTACACCCCATCAATCTGAAGCTCTCGGGGTGCAGTGGTAATAGCCTAAAAGCGGCTTCTATGTCGACTTTTGCCAATTCTGCTCCTATTCCCGCTGCCTTGACTAGGTTAACCGCTTGGTCAAAAGATTGATAAGCTACTGATGCGTCTTCTTTGCTTATGGCATCATTTACCGAGTGCCCTCTAGGATACGATAAGTGCTGAATCAGCCTAAATTTACCTAATTCTTTCTTGGGGACTACGCCTAGGGGGGACACTACCAACCCCTCTATTGGCTTTCTTAAAAAAGGACCTACCATTCTTCCCAGCTCCACCTCTTTCTTTAATTTACCCCTTAATACTTCAGGCAATTCATGTGCAGACTTTAGGTTTTTCTCCTTTTTTGTGGCTTCAACCCTCCCCTGTATGGGTATCTTGAACCCGTATAGTAGCCCCCCCTTTAATCTTTCCCTCTCCTTCACCTTGGGGTATCCTTGTAGGGCCTCCACCAGCTTATTTACTTTCAGAGGGGTTCTGGCCAGCCCCAGCCCCTCCCCCTTGAAACTTATTTGGGGCACGAAAGGAATAACTTTTACCCCCTTGGTTCTTTCTGCATTCCACCCCGGGGTGATTCCCTGTGCAATGCCTGCAAATGTGCTTGAATCTACAAGCCGTTCCTCTATCGCAGCGCTTATCGTTATACGCCCAGCATTCTTTTACCTCCTACTTAATCCCTTTTGCTGCGAACGCACTCCCGTATTGCATTCTACTACCTCCTTGCCCCTCTGCTATCTTTACCAGGCGGGACCATGTATCTATGATTTTTACCCCGAAATCCTTCCTACCTTTCCCCCCTGTGGCCACACTGCCCCTCCTGAACTCCTCATCATATTCCTTCCAGGAAAACCCCCCGTACGTTGTAAAGCAATCTGCGATTAGGTGCAGGTATCTCATCATACCCTTCATTTGTCTGGGGTGCGCCTCTAGGAAACTTTCCGCGTATACTGCAAACCCCTTAACCCATTCTGCAAATGAACTCTTTTTTCTATTTTTTGCCCCCTCTCCCCTGGATTTAGTGGCAATCGCTTCTCTAGTTATGTCAAAGAAATCTAAGTATCTCCCTTTTTTTGCTTTACGTACTAACTTAGATTTTAAGTGCGCAGCCAGCGGGACTAAGCGTACCCCGCTCATTTCATCTTCAACCTGGGCCCCCCCTTCTTCACTGCCCTCTGACTCAGAGCCCTTTTGCTCCTCTTTATGACCCTGTTTTGCATAAATTTTCCGAACTATTTTCAATATTTTCTTATTGGGGCCCCTTAACACATCAGAATCCCCATCAGAGTCAGAATTACTGCTTGAACTATCAGAATAAATCTTATCACTATGTTTCTTACCTTTTGTCTTTGTCTGTGATGAGTTGGATTGCTGCTCCATTGCTGCTCCCCCTCCGCTGGTTCCAGGATGCTCGAGAGGTCCCTCTGTTCTGTGGTCCCTCTGCTCCTCTGCTTGCCGGAGCTCACTTTGTCCGCCCACCGCCGCGACAGGCGCGACCGCTTGAAGTGCCTGTGGACAAAACATGTTATTTACAGTCCTTTTGCTGTGTGGCATCTCTTGGCCGGCCCTATCATTCTCGTGTACCCTCTTATATAGCAGCCCGTCCCTGCCTCTTACGTATGAGCCTATCTCAGGGTTAATGTGTGCGTTCGCATGATGCTGCGCGTACTCTATGCCCCCCACCTCGTAGTCGGGGTCTGCGGCCTCCCTGCTGCGCCTATAATTGTTGCCAGCTGAGTTTTCCCCCACTACGTAAATGTATTCCCTCTGTATTGGGACCGCCTGCGTCAGGTTCCTGTGACCGGTCCTCCCTCCCCCGCTGATATGTGGCCCAGCCCGAAATTCCCCCACTGGGGATCCAACCATTTGGCCCTCCAGGTATTCCCTGTTGTCCCCCTGTGTCACCGCTGTCCTCCCGCTAAAATTTCCCCTTACCGCATGTAAGTAGTTCCCCTCCTCCACTACTCTCCTCCTGTATGACACCTGGTCCCTGACTAACGGTCGCGGCGCCGACCCCACCCCCCCACGCACGCCGCTGACGTCACTGACATGCGCCATTAGCGTCGGCGTGCGTGGGGGTGCGCGGTCGGAACCGGGGCCGTGATCGCTAAGAAACAAAAGCGGCGATGCCCCCTGGAACCCTCCCTCGCCTGATCTGCTGCCGGGTACTCTATGACCCTGTGCCTGGTCCCGCTCGGCCGGGCTAAATGCCGATGCGACGGGCCGCGCCTGGGCTAACGGGATCCCTGGTGGCGAGTCGTCCCCCAGCACCAGTGACCTGACTAGCGGGGGTGGTGCCGGGGATTGAGCTGAGTTGGACCCGGAGGAGGCCGCGTATGATAACGCGGAGTGGGCGGGGGATGTGGGCTGCGGGAAGGGGAGAAGGGGCGCAACACTTACCTCGGTGGCATCTTGCCTAAACTTCCCTACCCGATCTGGGAGGACCACTCCCTGAGCTTCTCTTCCTGCGAGTCCTCCAGCATTCCTCTTCCTTTTTGCCGCTCTCTTCTCCTCTTTCCCAGCCGCAGTGGTCCAATGATTCTCCCCTTCCAGGAATTTCTTGGGAATTCGCCTGCTTCTTGAAGCCATCGTGCAGTTTTCTACAACTGGAATCGTTGAAATACCTGTAAGTACAAAATAAAATAATTATTGTGAGCTCCAAACATTGTGCAATCATCTTTATAGACAGTTAATCCCCTCAACTCCTGTTCACACCCCCTCTCACCATCCTGGCCAATCCCTGTGCTAGCCTATTCAGGATCAGCTAGTTGCATCTTATCTACACTGCCCATCCCTACTTCTATTGTCCTGCCATAGCTGTACTATTCAAAGGAGGGGGCTACTCCTAGCCCCCAACCCCCTAACCTTCCCATTCAGTAAAGTCAATTTCCCTTAAGCTGTTCCTCTCCTATTTTAGTCGATACACTTTGCCTCTCTCTCTCACACACTCAGATACTCTCTCTCTCTCTCTCTCTCTCATACACACACACACACACTCATATACTCTCACACACACACTAAGATACACTCTCTCTCACACACACACACTGAGATACTCTCTCACACACACACTGAGATACTCTCTCTCACACACACAGAGATACTCTCTCTCACACACACACACTCAGATACACTCTCTCTCTCTCTCACACACACACACTCAGATGCACTGTCTCTCTCCACACACAGAGAGATACTCTCTCACATACACACTCAGATAATCTCTCTCTCTCTCACACACACACACTCAAAAACTCTCTCTCACACACACAGATTCAGATACACTCTCTCTGCCCCCCCCCCACACACAAATACACTCTCACACATGCACACACACACACTCAGATACTCTCTCTCAAACACACACTCGGATACACTGGGCGGTAGTTATCAACGTGTCTACTTTACCTGCCTTCACCGGCCCAATACGCCCGCCTAAGCTCGCCTCACATCGCCGCCGCGGACCTGCAAAAATTTGCCTAAGTTATCAAAAAAGCTGTCAAAAAGCTGCGCACCAAGTACGGGGCGATGAGCAGCGGACTGTGATAGTTATCACTCATCCGATCTCGCTGCTCTTCGGCTTTTTTACAGCTTTCTTGCTAGCCTGTCACTAAGCACCCACACTAACTACACTGTTCTACCCCCTATACCAGCGCACCCGGAGCCCCCCGCAACTAAATAAAGTTAGTAACCCCTAAACCGCTGCTCCTAGACCCCGCCGCAACTCTTATAAATGTATTAACCCCTAAACCGCCTCTCCCGGACACTGCCGCAACCTACATTATACCTAGTAACCCCTATCCTGCCCCCCCATACCGTCGCCCTCTATAATAAAGTTATTAACCCCTATCCTGCTGATCCCGCACCTCACTGCAACTAAATAAATAGTTTAACCCCTAAACCGCCGCTCCAGGACCCCGCTGCAATCTATATTACACTTATTAACCCCTAATCTGCCCCCCTACACCATCGCCACCTATAATACATTTATTAACCCCTATCCTGCCCCCCACTACACCGCCGCCACTGTAATAAAATTATTAACCCCTAAACCTAAGTCTAACCCTAACCCTAACACCCCCCTAACTTAAATATTAATTAAATAAATCTAAATAATATTTCTCTTATTAAATAAATTAATCCTATTTAAAACTAAATACTTACCTTTAAAATAAACCCTAATATAGCTACAATATAAATAATAATTATATTGTAGCTATCTTAGGATTTATTTTTATTTTACAGGTAACTTTCAATTTATTTTAACTAGGTACAATAACTATTAAATAGTTATTAACTATTTAATAGTTTACCTAGCTAAAATAAAGAGAAATTTACCTGTAAAATAAAAACTAACCTAAGTTACAATTACACCTAACACTACACTATACTTTAATAAATTATTCATATTTAAAACTAAATACTTACCTGTAAAATAAACCCTAAGATAGCTACAATGTAATTAATAATTACATTGTAGCTATCTTAGGATTTATATTTATTTTACAGGTAACTTTGTATTTATTTTAGCTAGTTAGAATAGTTATTAAATAGTTATTAACTATTTAATAACTACCTAGCTAAAAGAAATACAAAATTACCTGTAAAATAAATCCTAACCTAAGGTACAATTAAACCTAACACTACACTATCATTAAATTAATTAAATTAATTACCTACAAATAACTACAATTAAATACAATTACATAAACTAACTAAAGTAAAAAAATAAAAAAGCTAAGTTACAAAAAATAAAAAAATAAGTTACAAACATTTAAAAAATATTACAACAATTTTAAGCTACTTACACCTAATCTAAGCCCCCTAATAAAATAACAAAGCCCCCCAAAATAAAAAAATTCCCTACCCTATTCTAAATTAAAAAAGTTCAAAGCTCTTTTACCTTACCAGCCCTTAAAAGGGCCTTTTGCGGGGCAGGCCCCAAAGAAAACTGCTCTTTTGCCTGTAAAAGAAAAATACAACCCCCCCCAACATTAAAACCCACCACCCACATACCCCTAATCTAACCCAACCCCCCTTAAATAAACCTAACACTACCCCCCTGAAGATCATCCTACCTTGAGTCGTCTTCACTCAGCCGAGCCACCGATGGAACCGAAGAGGAGATCCGGAGCGGCAGAAGTGATCCTCCAAGGGGCGCTGAAGAAGTCTTCCATCTGATGAAGTGATCCTCCAAGAGGCGCTGAAGAAGTCTTCCATCCGATGAAGTGATCCTCCAAGCGGCGCTGAAAAAGTCTTCGATCCAAGGCGATGTCATCTTCCAAGCGGGGTCTTCAATCTTCTTCTTCAGGATCCATCTTCATTCCGCCGACGCAGAACATCCTTCTTTCCCGACGGACTACCGACGAATGAAGGCTCCTTTAAGGGATGTCATCCAAGATGGCGTCCCTTCAATTCCGATTGGCTGATAGGATTCTATCAGCCAATCGGAATTAAGGTAGGAAAAATCTGATTGGCTGATTGAATCAGCCAATCAGATTGAAGTTCAATCCGATTGGCTGATCCAATCAGCCAATCAGATTGAGCTTGCATTCTATTGGCTGTTCCGATCAGCCAATAGAATGCGAGCTCAATCTATCAGCTAATCGGAATTGAAGGGACGCCATCTTGGATGACGTCCCTTAAAGGAGCCTTCATTCGTCGGTAGTCCGTCGGGCCAGCAGGATGTTCCACGTCAGAGGTCTGCAAGATGGATCCTGAAGAAGAAGATTGAAGACCCCGCTTGGAAGATGACATCGCCCGGATAGAAGACTTCTTCAGCGCCGCTTGGAGGATCACTTCATCGGATGGAAGACTTCTTCAGCGCCGCTTGGAGGATCACTTCATCGGATGGAAGACTTCTTCAGCTCCCCTTGGAGGATCACTTCTGCCGCTCCGGATCTCCTCTTCGGTTCCATTGGTGGCTCGGCTGAGTAAAGACGACTCAAGGTAGGATGATCTTCAGGGGGGTAGTGTTAGGTTTATTTAAGGGAGGTTTGGGTTAGATTAGGGGTATGTGGGTAGTGGGTTTTAATGTTGGGGGGGTTGTATTTTTCTTTTACAGGCAAAAGAGCAGTTTTCTTTGGGGCCTGCCCCGCAAAAGGCCCTTTTAAGGGCTGGTAAGGTAAAAGAGCTTTGAACTTTTTTAATTTAGAATAGGGTAGGGAATTTTTTTATTTTGGGGGGCTTTGTTATTTTATTAGGGGGCTTAGATTAGGTGTAAGTAGCTTAAAATTGTTGTAATATTTTTTAAATGTTTGTAACTTATTTTTTTATTTTTTGTAACTTAGCTTTTTTTATTTTTTGTACTTTAGTTAGTTTATGTAATTGTATTTTATTGTAGTTATTTGTAGGTAATTAATTTAATTAATTTAATGATAGTGTAGTGTTTGGTTTAATTGTAACTTAGGTTAGGATTTATTTTACAGGTAATTTTGTATTTCTTTTAGCTAGGTAGTTATTAAATAGTTAATAACTATTTAATAACTATTCTAACTAGCTAAAATAAATACCAAGTTGCCTGTAAAATAAATATAAATCCTAAGATAGCTACAATGTAATTATTAATTATATTGTAGCTATCTTAGGGTTTATTTTACAGGTAAGTATTTAGTTTTAAATAGGAATAATTTATTAAAGTATAGTGTAGTGTTAGGTGTAATTGTAACTTAGGTTAGTTTTATTTTACAGGTAGATTTCTCTTTATTTTAGCTAGGTAGCTATTAAATAGTTAATAGCTATTTAATAGCTATTGTACCTAGTTAAAATAAATTGAAATTTGCCTGTAAAATAAAAATAAATCCTAACATAGCTACAATATAATTATTATTTATATTGTAGCTATTTTAGGGTTTATTTTAAAGGTAAGTATGTAGTTTTAAATAGGATTAATTTAGTTCATAATAGAAATATTATTTAGATTTATTTAATTAATATTTAAGTTAGGGGGTGTTAAGGTTAGTGTTAGACTTAGGTTTAGGGGTTAATAATTTTATTACAGTGGCGGCGGTGTAGTGGGGGGCAGGATAGGGGTTAATAAATGTATTATAGGTGGCGACGGTGTAGGGGGGGCAGGATAGGGGTTAATAAATTTAATATAGGTTGCAGCGGGGTCCGGGAGTTGCAGTTTAGGGGTTAATACATATATTATAGTTGCGGCAGGGTCAGGGAGTGGCGGTTTAGGGGTTAACATATTTAGTATAGCTTGCGGTGGGCTCCGGGATCGGCGGTTTAGGGGGTAGTAAGTTTATTTAGTTGCGGCGGTGTAGGGGGACAGATTAGGGGTGTTTAGACTCGGGGTACATGTTAGGGTGTTAGGTGCAGACATCTCCCATAGGAATCAATGGGATGTCTGGCAGCAGCGAACATGAACTTTCGCTATGGTCAGACTCCCATTGATTCCTATGGGATCCGCCGCCTCCAGGGTGGCGGATTGAAAACCAGGTACGCTGGGCCGGAAAAGTGCCCAGCGTACCTGCTAGTTTTTTGATAACTAGCAAAAGTAGTCAGATTGTGCTGCACTTGTGTGCGGAACATCTGGAGTGACGTAAGAATCGAGATCTGTGTCGGACTGAGTCTGGCGGATCGAAGCTTACGTCACTAAATTCTACTTTTGCCGGTCTATAGCCTTTGAGAACTAAGGCGAATCAGCCTCGCCACAAATACGCTGCGGAATTCCAGCGTATTTGAGGTTGACGGCTTGATAACAACCCCCCACTGTCTCACACATGCACAAGGGGACAGGAGAATTTAACCTATGAGGAGAGGCTAGCCAAACTGGGTCTGTTTTCTTTAGAAAAAAGGCACTTAAGATGTGACATGATTACTTTATATAAATATATCCAAGGTCAGTATACAGAGATGGCAGAAGCTCTGTTTATTTCAAGAAAATTGTTTGTAACCAGAGGTCACAATTTAAGGTTGGAGGAAAGGAGATTTAATCTCCTGTAACGGAAACATTTTTTCACTGTAAGAGCAATAAAATTGTGGAACTCATTACTAAAGGAGGTAGTGAATGCCAATACCCTAGATACATTTAAAAATTATTTGGAAACATTTCTGTCTATAAACAAAATTCATGGATATGATTTCTAGTATTAAATGGGTCACCTTTTAGTGGAATTATTTAAGCTTAACTGGAGCTTTTTGTATATATTTTAGATTTGTATAGGTTGAACTCAATGGACTTCGGTCTTTTTTCAACCTCATCTACTATGTTACTATGTTACATACAAAAATACCCTCACACACAGACTCAGATACTCTCTTTCACACACACACTCATATATTCTCTCTCACACACACATGCAGATACACTCTCACACACATACTCAGATACACTCTCTCATACACACTGATACTCTCACACACACTCAGATACACTCTCTCAAACACACACTCAAATACTCTCTCTCACACACACACACTCAGATACACTCTCTCACACACACTCAGATACACTCTCACACACACTCAGATACACGCTCTCTTTCACACACACTCAGATTTTCTCTCTCTCACTCACACACACACACACAAAGAGATAAACTCTCTCTCTCTCTCACACACACACACAGATACACTCACTCTCACACACACTCAGATATACTCTCTCACCAAGTTTTCCACACCCCTCATAATTTATATTGTTTTATACACAGACACATACATACACAGATACACTCTCTCTCTTACAAACACACCCAGAAAAACACACTCTCTCCCCCAGACATAGAAAAACACACTCTCTCTCACCCCCCCCCCACAGAATTACACTCTCACACATGCACACATACATCTCCCTCACACACACGCGCACACACACACTCGGATATTCTCTCCCACAGACACACTCAGATACACTCTCTCACACACACACTCAGATACACTCTCTCACACTCAGGTGTGCTAGCTGGAGACGCTGGTTCAGCTTGTATCAGTCGTTGGTATCTTCCTTTCCTTTCCTTCCTCGGTTGTATAACTCTAGGTGCAAAATAGTGGTGCTGAAATATCAGACAATACACCATACAAAGGTGAATATCTACTCACAGTGTATATTGCAGGTTACCGGCTCCTTCCCAATATGAAAAGACAATATCACAGATTCAGTAAAAAAGTTTGTCTTTATTTGGCTCAACGCAAAAGCGTTTCAACGGTCCCAGCCGTCTTTCTCAAGAGCAATAAAAGTGCTTTACAAACCAAAGCATACCTTTCCGCTGCACAGGCGGCCTTTAAATACATGTCAGTTACGCTACCTGCTTCCCCATTGGAGGAGAGCAGGTTTACACCCGATTCAAAATTTCAATTGTAAATTTAAAATAAACATCTAAAAAAACATAAAAAACAATATTAATTATATTAGAAACTATAAGTTTGTTTTAAAATATAAAATTTCTGTAGATATCATCATTTTTGCCGGTTTTGTAGTTCCCTTTCAGGTAGTTTTCTGTTTCAAGTTCTCTTTCAGGTCTGGTATGTCAGTGAAGATCACATGTTATAGGTTGTCCAATGAAATTCAGTTTCTGGTATAGTGATGTTTTGTAGTTCCCTTTCAGGTAGTTCTCTATTTTAGGTTCCCATTCAGGTCTGATATGTCAGTGGGTATCACATGTTATCGAATGTCCAATGAAAAACAGTTTCTGATTTTCTCAAAATAAAAAGACATAAGTGTTATTCACAGATACAAAGTTTCTTATATGAATTCTGCTTATCCAAATATTTAGAGGAGGTAGAATAAATTGCCACTTAGAAGTTTGTTATAAGTTGGAATAGATACTTTTCATAATTAAACATTCATATTATAAATAGACTTCTATACTTATTGAATGTTAAATATTGACTCAGCGACTTGTGTGTTGCATATAATTTCTTGAAATTAATTGTGAGAATGATATTCTTTTGTACAATATGTGTATATATAAACATTAAGTGTGATGATATAACATGAACTGTCTGTATAAATACATGTTTATTTTGCCCCCCTTTCATGTACTAATGTTTTTCAGTATTCACTTTACACAAATTTTACTGGTTTATTCAGGCCCCAATTTTTCTTAGGAACACATTATAGATTATCATCTATTTTGCCCCCCTTTCATATGTTGAAGGTTTTTAAGACAAAAACAGCTTTTTTTTTTTGTGTGTGTGTCCTTATACTCGTATTCACCTCAACAAGAACAAAACATGTTACTGATTTATTTAGGCCCCATATTTTCACCTTTTGAATTTATCATTTATTTTGCCCCCCCTTTCATATGTTAAGAGTTTTTTAGACAAAGGCAGCAATTTTTGTGTCCTTATTTAGACCCCATTGAGCATATGTTCTAAGTGTATGTATCCATTTTAATTCTCTTTGGTCTAGTTGTTTTGCCAGATTACCACCCCTCCAATGAAGTTCAACCTTCTCAATTCCTATCCATAGAAAGGATTCTTTTGTGAAATGTTCACAATTGTTGCAGTGTAGCGGCACTCCGTGGTCATCATGATTCTTTTCTATTTTATTTTGATGTTCCATGATTCTTGTTTTTAAAATCTGGACGTTTGTCCTAAATACTGGATTTTGCAGCCACATTGCAACAAATATATCACATTTTTACTTTTGCAAGTAATGAATTCTTTTATTTCAAATTTTTTTCCTGTAACTGTGTTGATTCTAAGACCCCAGTCTTTTATTTTTTACCCAAATTACATAAGCATGCAACAAGGCCACCAGGAAGGCCGATTATTAGTGGGATAGATTCTTTAAGTTCAAACTTGTCAGCATTCATAGATTTTTTTTCTCCAACCCTATGCACAGAAGGCAAAATCTCATTTAAAAGATACCAAACATGTTTTACAAATCATACAAAATATACCCTGGCAAGAAAATTACTTTTGGGTCACCATGGACGTGACTTCTTTGTATACCATAATTGATCACAAAAAAGGGATTGAGGCAGTTAAATGGAAACTATCAGAAGATAAAGATTTATCACCAAAATTACTAGATTTCATACTTAGAGCCATAGAATTTATTCTATATCACAACTTTTTTTGGTTAAATGGGAACTACTATTTACAGATTTGTGGGACTGCCATGGGCACCAGGTTTGCACCAAGTTATGCCAATATTTACATGGACTATTTTGAGACGACTCATATATGGCATAATCAAGAATTTGGTGCAGACCTGGTGTCCTGGCATAGATATATAGATGACATTCTGTGCATATGGAAGGGGGGTGAGTCCAAACTCATAGAATTTGTCCAAATACTTAATAACAATAATCAGCAAGTCACATTATCAGTAGAATATGACAAAAAAGAAATACATTTTTTAGATTTAACTCTTTACACTATAGATGAAAAAATCCACAGCAAAACATACTTTAAGAAGTGTGACACTAACACCTACATTAGACATGATAGCTGCCACCATCCTAACTGGCTAAAGTCAGTACCAAAAAGCCAATTCCTATGAATACGCAGGAACTGCAGCAATATAGATGATTCCGAACAACAATCAAGAATACTCAAAGAAAGATTCATACAAAAGGGATATGACCATAGAGCTTTAGAAAAAGAAAGAAAAGAAGTTGGAAATAAAATAAGATCAACCCTGTTAGAAAACAAACACAAAAATGAGACCTCATTTAATAATAATTTCCCTAAATTTGTGACCACATTTAATGTAGAACATCATACAATCAAAAAAATTATACAAAAGCACTGGCACATTATAAAGGAGGATGAATATCTAGGACCTATAATTCCAGCTAAGCCCACAGTTATCTTCAGAAAAGGACAAAATTTGAAACAAAAATTAGCTCCCTCACTCATAAAAGGCATAGCCCCCAAAAAACCTTTACAAATAAGTAACATGACAGGCTTCTTCACTTGCGGCAAATGCAAAGGTTGTAACTACACCAGAAGAACACACAAAACATTTGACTCCACAGTTACGGGAAAAAAATTTGAAATAAAAGAATTCATTACTTGCAAAAGTAAAAATGTGATATATTTGTTGCAATGTGGCTGCAAAATCCAGTATTTAAAAACAAGAATCATGGAACATCAAAATAAAATAGAAAAGAATCATGATGACCACGGAGTGCAGCTACACTGCAACAATTGTGTACATTTCACAAAATAATCCTTTCTATGGATAGGAATTGAGAAGGTTGAACTTCATTGGAGGGGTGGTAATCTGGCAAAGCAACTAGACCAAAGAGAATTAAAATGGATACATACACTTAGAACATATGCCCAATGGGGTCTAAATAAGGACACAAAAATTGCTGCCTTTGTCTAAAAAACTCTTAACATATGAAAGGGAGGGCAAAATAAATGATAAATTCAAAAGGTGAAAATATGGGGCCTAAATAAATCAGTAACATGTTTTGTTCTTGTTGAGGTGAATACGAGTATAAGGACACACAAAAAAAAAAAAAAAAAAAAAAAAAGCTATTTTTGTCTTAAAAACCTTCAACATATGAAAGGGGGGGCAAAATAGATGATAATCTATAATGTGTTCCTAAGAAAAATTGGGGCCCGAATAAACCAGTAAAATTTGTGTAAAGTGAATACTGAAAAACATTAGTACATGAAAGGGGGGCAAAATAAACATGTATTTATAAAGACAGTTCATGTTATATCATCACACTTAATGTTTATATATACACATATTGTACAAAATAATATAATTCTCACAATTAATTTCAAGAAATTATATGCAACACACAAGTCGCTGAGTCAATATTTAACATTCAATAAGTATAGAAGTCTATTTATAATATGAATGTTTAATTATGAAAAGTATCTATTCCAACTTATAACAAACTTCTAAGTGGCAATTTATTCTACCTCCTCTAAATATTTGGATAAGCAGAATTCATATAAGAAACTTTGTATCTGTGAATAACACTTATGTCTTTTTATTTTGAGAAAAAAAGAAAAGGCAATCAATATCACTATATCAGAAACTGTTTTTCATTGGACATTCGATAACATGTGATACCCACTGACATATCAGACCTGAATGGGAACCTAAAATAGAGAACTACCTGAAAGGGAACTACAAAACATCACTATACCAGAAACTGAATTTCATCGGACAAACTATAACATGTGATCTTCACTGACATAACTGACCTGAAAGAGAACTTGAAACAGAAAACTACCTGAAAGGGAATTACAAAACCGGCAAAAATGATGATATCTACAGAAATTTTATATTTTAAAACAAACTTATAGTTTCTAATATAATTAATATTGTTTTTTATGTTTTTTTAGATGTTTATTTTAAATTTACAATTGAAATTTTGAATCGGGTGTAAACCTGCTCTCCTCCAATGGGGAAGCAGGTAGCGTAACTGACATGTATTTAAAGGCCGCCTGTGCAGCGGAAAGGTATGCTTTGGTTTGTAAAGCACTTTTATTGCTCTTGAGAAAGACGGCTGGGACCGTTGAAACGCTTTTGCGTTGAGCCAAATAAAGACAAACTTTTTTACTGAATCTGTGATATTGTCTTTTCATATTGGGAAGGAGCCGGTAACCTGCAATATACACTGTGAGTAGATATTCACCTTTGTATGGTGTATTGTCTGATATTTCAGCACCACTATTTTGCACCTAGAGTTATACAACCGAGGAAGGAAAGGAAGATACCAACGACTGATACAAGCTGAACCAGCGCCTCCAGCTAGCACACCTGATATATTCACACAGACCTTGGGAGAGACTGTGGGACGGCTGCGGTTCACCAGAAGGGGAAAGCATTAATACATATTATACACCTGTTTGCATGTATACTCTCTCACACTCAAATACTTCCTCTCATACACATTCAGATACACTCTCTCACACATACACTCAGATACTCTCTCTAACACACACACACACACACCCTCAGATACACTCTCTCACTCAGATACTCTCTTACACACACTCAGATACAGTCTGTCACACATGCACAGATACAAAAATACTCTCTTACACACAGACTCAGATACACTCTCTCACACAGACACTGATACTCTCTCTTTCACAACACACACACACTTACACACACATTCTCTCTCTCTCTCTCTCTCTCTCTCTCTCACACTCACACACACACACACACACACACACCTTAGATACTCTCTCTCTCATACAAGCACACACTCAGATATATTCTCACAAACACTCAGATACACTCTCTTTAACACTCTCCGCTTGGAGGATCACTTCATCGGATGGAAGATTTCTTCAGCGCCCCTTGGAGGATAACTTCTGCCGCTCCGGATCTCCTCTTTGGTTCCATCGCTGCTCGGCTGAGTGAAGACAACTCAAGGTAGGATGATCTTCATGGGGGTAGTGTTAGGTTTTTTTAAGGGGGGTTTGGGTTAGATTAGGGGTATGTGGGTGGTGGGTTTTAATGTTGGGGGGGGGGTTGTATTTTTCTTTTACAGGCAAAAGAGCTGAATTCTTTGGGGCATGCCCTACGTAAAAGAGCTTTGAACTTTTTAAATTTTGAATAGGGTAGGGCATTTTTTTATTTTGGGGGGCTTTGTTATTTTATTAGGGGGCTTAGATTAGGTGTAAGTAGCTTAAAATTGTTGTAATATTTTTTAAATGTTTGTAACTTATTTTTTTTATTTTTTGTAACTTATCTTTTTTTATTTTTTGTACTTTAGTTAGTTTATGTAATTGTATTTAATTGTAGTGATTTGCAGTTAATTTATTTAATTAATTTAATGATAGTGTAGTGTTAGGTTTAATTGTAAATTAGGTTAGGATTTATTTTACAGGTAATTTTGTATTTCTTTTAGCTAGGTAGTTATTAAATAGTTAATAACTATTTAATAACTATTCTAACTAGCTAAAATAAATACAAAGTTACCTGTAAAATAAATATAAATCCTAAGATAGCTACAATGTAATTATTAATTACATTGTAGCTATCTTAGGGTTTATTTTACAGGTAAATATTTAGTTTTAAATAGGAATAATTTATTAAAGTATAGTGTAGTTTTAGGTGTAATTGTAACTTAGGTTAGTTTTTATTTTACAGGTTAATTTCTCTTTATTTTAGATAGGTAAGCTATTAAATAGTTAATAACTATTTAATAGCTATTGTACCTAGTTAAAATAAATAGAAATTTGCCTGTAAAATAAAAATAAATCCTAAAATAGCTACAATATAATTATTATTTATATTGTAGCTATATTAAGGTTTATTTGAAAGGTAAGTATTTAGTTTTAAATAGGATTAATTTAGTTCATAATATTATTTAGATTTATTTAATTAATATTTAAGT
>NC_069503.1:301242491-301307491 GCF_027579735.1 Bombina bombina | reverse complement strand
ACTTCAGTGTCTTAGAAATGAGCTAATGAGTATGTGTTTCAATGTATTTCTAGAGTGTATATAAACTGACCATCCTGACGTAATAAATCAGAGCTGTTTTGCAAACCATATCCCTGTGTGTGTGTTCTGTAAGACGGTTCTCCAAGCGCTTGTCATTACAGTTTGCAGTGCTATATCAGAGTCCAGAGGTGAAGGGAAGGGCCTGGTCCTGAAATTAGGCCTCATCAGATGGTGCCAGAAGTTGTGGCTTGTCAAGGGGTAAGTAAACACTTGTTTTGCATTGTTTTTGCTTACCCATTGTCAATCGAGACCCCTATCAGACCAGACCCTTAAGGTTATATAAAAAAAAAAAAAAAAAAGGGGATGTGTATGTTGTGTATGTATGTGCAAGGTGTGTATTTTATGGTTAAGAAGTTCAAGTCTTCTTATTTGGGTTATCAGTCCCATGATATGAAAAATAGTGTTTAAGGTTTATAGTTAAGAAGTTCAAGTCTTCTAGAAATATATGGTTTATCAGTTCTTTGATATTAAAAAATAGTGTTTTAAGGTTTATGATTAAGAAGTTCAAGTCTTCTTTTGAAATATAAGGATTAAATATTTGTATTTGAAGTATATAGTGATGTATGAGGTATATAAGTTGTAATATAAAGGGGTATAGTTTATAAAAATTAATTGCATTTTATCCGTGGACTCTGGTATAGCCTGAAAATTGTTTTATTTTTGCTATCTTTGTCTATGCACAATCTGTTTCTTTCCTGCTTGCTATAAACTAAAATTGCTGTATCGCATTTGTTTTCCTGCTTGCACACTTCAAATTGCTGTATTACATTTGTTTTTCTAATTGCTTTGTTTAAAGTGATAAGTTTATCATGGGGTCTGCCAATAGTATACATAGAATTGCTTCTAAACAAATGAAAATCAAATATAAAAGTTCTAAAGAGTTGCCGTCTAATGCTAGTCAAACTAGTTTAAAGAATATTATCCCAAAGCCCTTACCTGGGGAAACACCTAAAAAAATTTGTGACTAGATTTGTTGGAGAGTATTACACTTCTCCATTTAATAATAATTTATCTGACTGGACTGAAGGTTTAGTACCACAAGTGTCACATCCTTTCCCCAGAGAAGGTTCTTTGATTGAACCATATATAACAATGATAAAATGTATGTGCTTAGGTGAAAAAAGAAATGACTGTAATCCTTTACTATGTGGGGCTCCAAAGTGGAATAAGAAATACATGAGGGAATGTGGGGAAGTATGGGTTAAAATGGCTTGTTTTTGGACAGATAATAATTCCCCTCCCCCATATTTGCTTCTCTCTGCTCCGTCCATATCCCCTTTTACTGATATAGGACATCCCTTTAACAAATTATATCCTGAATTGTCTGCCTTAAGCAAAAGTACTGAGGAGGTAGAGGAAGTGGCTGCAATAATAGCTATATTACAAATACCCACTTATAGACTTCCTGTAATACTTGAAAGCACTCAAGATAGTCCTACAATTTGTGAAAAGGTCCCAGATATAACCAAATACAAGGTAACGGCAGGAATAACACACAGCCACAAACTGTAGTAATATGTAATGACAACCTTAACACACAGCCACAAACAGTAGTGATACGTCATGACACAGTTAAAACACAGCCAGAGACAGTAATACCAAACAATGACATGCCGCAAAATAAACAGACAGAGAGGAAAACACATGTCACAATACAAGGTAACAGAAAAGAGAATAATTTTCAGTCAGAACATAGTGCGAGAGAACAAGTTTCCAATGATGAAGAAATAAAAAGTAATTAGGAAGATGAAAGTTTTGAACAGAGTAGGGAATTACCTAAGCAACAAGTTAATGCTAAAACTAGAAACTTTAAAGAAGTAAAACAAACAATAAAACCCCATAAAAAGGGAATTAATAAATGTATACCTGCAAGAGATACTAGATCTAAAAATAGAACAAGACAGCAAAAGGTTAAAGAAAGGAGACCTAAAGCGGTTAAAAAGACAAGAGGTTCTGTGATATACACAGAGAATAGCGAAAGTGAGGAAGAATGTAATTCAGATGGGAATAATGACATTGAGGAAGTTAGTATCACAGTCGAGATAAAAAAAAAATCTAGCATGGACAAACATACGGTTAGATTATGAGTCTTGCGTTAGGCTTAAAAAGCAGCATTGGCCGTCCCAACGCTGCTTTTTAACGCCCGCTGGTATTACGAGTCTTGCAGGTACAGGTGTACCGCTCACTTTTTGGGCCAGACTCGGAAATACTGCAAATCCACTTACGTCAATTGCGTATCCTCTTTTTTCAATGGGACTTGCATAGCGCCGGTATTACGAGTCTGCCAAAAAGTGAGCGGTAGACCCTCTCCTGTCAAGACTGGTACCGCATTTTAAAGTCGGTAGTTAAGAGTTTTACACTACAACGCCGTAGCATAAAACTCTTAACTAAAGTGCTAAAAAGTACACTAACACCCATAAACTACCTATTAACCCCTAAACCGAGGCCCCCCACATCGCAAACACTTAAAAAAATGTTTTAACCCCTAATCTGCCGAACCAGACATCGCCGCCACTATAATAAATATATTAACCCCTAAACCGCCGCACTCCCACCTCGCAAACACTAGTTAAATTTGATTAACCTCTAATCTGCCGTCCCTAACATCGCCGACACCTACCTACATTTATTAACCCCTAATCTGCTGTCCCCAACGTTGCCGCCACTATATTAAAGTTATTAACACCTAAATCTAAGTCTAACCCTAACCCCCCTAACTTAAATATAATTTAAATATAAATAAAATTCCTATCATTAACTAAATTATTCCTATTTAAAACTAAATACTTACCTATAAAATAAACCCTAAGCTAACTACAATATAACTAATAATTACATTGTAGCTAATTTAGGGTTTATTTTTATTTTACAGGCAAGTTTGTATTTATTTTAAATAGGTAGAATAGTTATTAAATAGTTATTAACTATTTAATAACCACCTAGCTAAAATAAATACAAAAGTACCTGTAAAATAAAACCTAACCTAAGTTACAATTACACCTAACACTACACTATAATTAAATTAATTCCCTAAATTAAATAAAATTATCTAAAGTACCAAAAAACAAACACTAAATTACAGAAAAAATAAACAAATTACAAGATTTTTAAACTAATTACACTTAATCTAATCCAAAAGAGAGAGAACAGCACTCCATGAGATAGAACAGAAGCTGGAATAACTTCCATGCATGTTCATTTTTATTGTAACTCCTCAGGGTACACGTTCTTTTTGCACACTATGCCCCTTCACAGAGAAAAAATATCCTGAAGCATATCAGTCTAACCCTGTCCAATGACAGTCCAGCGCCGAAATACCAGGTAATTCTTCTCTGAACAAGGGAAGCAACAACCCCAGACAATTGTTTCGGCCTCCTATGGGCCTCGTCAGTGAGGTGCAGTTGTATCTGTCTAAGGGCAAGTGTGCATGGAGTCCACGTCTGGTTTCCCCATTACTCTTAGGGTGACCCAACAGCAATTTGCATAAAATTCAAAAGAGAGAGAACAGCACTCCATGAGATAGAACAGAAGCTGGAATAACTTCCATGCATGTTCATTTTTAATAATCTAATCCCCCTAACAAAATAAAAAAGCCCCCCAAAATAAAAAAAAGCCCAACCCTACACTAAAAGTGCATTTTGCGGGGCATTGCCCCAAAGTAATCAGCTCTTTTACTTGTAAAAAAAATTACAAATCCCTCCCAACTTTAAAACCCACCACCCACACAACCAACCCTACTCTAAATCCCACCCAATCCCCCCTTAAAAAAAACTAACACTAACCCCCTGAAGATCACCCTACTGGGAGATGTCTTCATCCAACCGGACAGAAGTGGTCCTCCAGATGGGCAGAAGTCTTCATCCAAGCCGGGCCGAAGTGATCATTCAGATGGGCAGAAGTCTTCATCCAGACGGCATCTTCTATCTTCATCCATCCGGCGCGGAGTGGGTCCATCTTCAAGACATCCAACACGGATGAGGTCATCCAAGATGGCGTCCCTTCAATTCCGATATTAGCCAATCGGAATTAAGGTAGAAAAAATCCTATTGGCTGATAAAATCAGCCAATAGGATTGAGCTGGCATTCTATTGGCTGATTGGAACAGCCAATAGAATGCCAGCTCAATCCTATTGGCTGATTGGATCAGCCAATAGGATTGAAGTTCAATCCTATTGGCTGACTGCATCAGCCAATAGGATTTTTCCTACCTTAATTCCGATTGGCTGATAGAATTCTATCAGCCAATCGGAATTGAAGGGATGCCATCTTGGATGACCTCATTTAAAGGAACCTTCATTCAGTCATAGCCGTGGAAAGAAGAGGATGCTCCGCGTTGGATGTCTTGAAGATGGACCCACTCCGCGCCGGATGGATGAAGACTTCTGCCCGTCTGGAGGACCACTTCTGCCCGGCTTGGATGAAGACTTCTGCCTGTCTGGAGGACCACTTCTGCCTGGTTGGATGAAGACGTCTCCCAGTAGGGTGATCTTCAGGGGGTTAGTGTTAGGTTTTTTTAAGGGGGGATTGGGTGGGTTTTAGAGTAGGGTTGGTTGTGCGGGTGGTGGGTTTTAATGTTGGGGGGGGGAATTTGTAATTTTTTTTACAGGTAAGAGAGCTGATTACTTTGGGGCAATGCCCCGCAAAAGGCCCTTTTAAGGGCTATTTGTAATTTAGTGTAGGGTAGGGCTTTTTATTTTGGGGGGGCTTTTTTATTTTGTTAAAGGGATTAGATTAGGTGTAATTAGTTTAAAAATCTTGTAATTTGTTTATTATTTTCTGTAATTTAGTGGGGGGGGTTTGTACTTTAGATAATTTAATTTAATTTAGGAAATTAATTTAATTATAGTGGTAGTGTTAGGTGTAATTGTAACTTAAGTTAGGTTTTATTTTACAGGTACTTTTGTCTTTATTTTAGCTAGGTAGTTATTAAATAGTTAATAACTATTTAATAACTATTCTACCTAGTTAAAATAAATACAAACTTGCCTGTAAAATAAAAATAAACCCTAAGCTAGATACAATGTAACTATAAGTTATATTGTAGCTAGCTTAGGGTTTATTTTATAGGTAAGTATTTAGTTTTAAATAGGAATAATTTAGTTAATGATAATAATTTTATTTAGATTTATTTAAATTATATTTAAGTTAGGGGGTGTTAGGGTTAGACTTAGGTTTAGGGGTTAATAACTTTAATATAGTGGCGGCGACGTTGGGGGCAGCAGATTAGGGGTTAATAAGTGTAGGTAGGTTGCAGCGACATTGAGGGCAGCAGATTAGGGGTTAATAAATAAAATGTAGGTGTCGGCGATGTTGGGGGCAGCAGATTAGGGGTTCATAAGTATAATGTAGGTAGCGGCGGTGTCTGGAGTGGCAGATTAGGGGTTAATAATGTAGGTGTCGGCGATGTCGGGGGCGGCAGATTAGGGGCGTTTAGACTCGGGGTACATGTTAGGGTGTTAGGTGTAGACATAAATGTATTTTCCCCATAGGAATCAATGGGCTGCGTTAGGAGCTTTACGCTGCTTTTTTGCAGGTTTTAGGTTTTTTTTCAGCCGGCTCTCCCCCATTGATTCCTATGGGGAAATCGTGCATGAGCACGTTCTGCCAGCTCACCGCTAACGTAAGCAGCGCTGGTATTGAGGTGAGATGTGGAGCAAAATTTTGCTCTACAATCACTTTTTTGTGGTTAACGCTGGGTTTGTAAAAACCCGTAATACCAGCGCTGTCTTTAAGTGAGCGGTGAGCATAAACTGCTCATTAGCACCGCACAGCTTCTAACGCTAAACTCGTAATCTAGCCGATAGTGTTTGTAAGCCTAATCAGAAAACTAGCACAGGAAGTGAGGAAACAATTAAAGTTAAAGAAAACACAGAAGCAGCTTATCCTTTTGTTACTGTAGGAAATTCTGTCATGATCAGGCCCCCAGATACATCGCTCCTTGCACAATGGGCAGAAAGATGTCCTGATCCCTTTAAACATCCTGCAGGTTGCCTTAGCTTACTTAAAAAGAATAACACAAGACATGCATTTAGGAGGCTCTGCTTACAGAATCCTATTATGCCTTATAACTAAGTATGCTGACATAGATCCTGTAGTAATAGCACCAGAGTTACACCCAGAATATGACAAACCTCAATATAATGGGGAATATGCATGGGAAAAACCAGAACATGTAAACAAAATGTGGTAAAACATCACTAAGTATTTTACAGAAAAAAGTGGAGACAGGAAGGACATTACAAGGGCCACAACATGTAAACAAACACAAAATGAATCTGTTTCAGAGTTTATAAAAAGGTTTAGAGATTGCTGGATACAAGAATGTTGTTTAGACTTAGATGACAATATGGGTAAACTGTATGTACAATATATGCTGAATAATATGTTGCCACAAACAGCACAAATTATTAAGCAAATTCTAACAGGAATACATTTGAAAACGTCCTTACAGTTTGAACAGGAGGTGAGGGAAAAAGACGCAGCTGGTGTGTTCCCTACTGAACAACTCTGGTGATTTTGCAGGTTTTCAAGGTAATAGAGGAAATAGAGGACAAGGAAATAGAGGAAATAGAGGAAGAGGTCATTTTAACAGACAAGGCAGAGGTAATTTTAATAATCAAGGTGGAAATTTTAAAAATCAAAATCCAAACTTTAATCAAAATCCAAATTTTAATAATCAAAACTTTAATGGCCAAAATGGCAATACACATAATAATCAAACTGGAAATTTTAATCAATACTACGTTAGAGGTAATCAAGGTAATAATCAAGGTAATCAAGCTTGTTTTAATTGTGGTTCCCTAGATCACTGGCAGAGAGAATGCCCACATCCACGACAGACACAGTATACACAACAAAGCTCACAAGGTACAAATCAGCATGCACAGACATACCCACAACAACAGCAGCAAATGCAATCACAAGATACAGTACGTTTCCCCATATCCTGGAATGCTGGTAACACTTACTAGGACAGCCAGCAGACGGGACTCCTCACATGTTATATGGCCCAAATTACACACTCAGGGGATAAGCTACCGCTCCTCTCGATGACTGTCAATCAAGTTCCCTATGATTATAGTTGACACAGGAGCTAGTGCTTCTAGCATTTCTAAACATGGGCCAATTACTAATACATGTGAAAGATCTGTTGGCATGGGTGGAGTCCCATTCCTTTGCCCTAAAACACCCTCCCTTACTGTACATCCTACATCTGCACCACATGTCACATTAATGTACAAATTTCGCATTATGCCATAGTCCCCTGTAAACTTAATGGGACGCGACTTGTTAGGTCAATTAGGTATTGGCATTCAAATTGATCCACAAGGAGGTATACAAATTAACACACCATGGGATGAAATGAGAATACCTGATACATCATACTTTGATTGTTTAGCTTTTCCTTTTATCACTGGTAATGATGAGAACATGTATGATAACCATTATAATGATGCATGCACTAATTTCTATGACAATCAACAAAATCAAATAGCAACTGTGACACTTGCAATGCAAATTTCTTTACCATTTAAGTCAATCCTTGAAAATGCTTTTAATTACTCCAAACATGACAATGCTATTATGTGCTGTACTTACAAGAATAATTTTCTTTCCTCAGTTTCCGTGCATGATACAGGACCCATAGAGCCTGATGGTCTGTACATAACCCCAACTCAGGTATTTGTCACTACAAAAGATCACCTATGGCTATGGAAGTAAGGCCTAAACGTCCTCCATGAGCCTAAGTACATACCAATACAACCCCCTAATGGTAATAATGCCTTATGTATGGTTACCCTAGAGCCCTCGGCTCTGCAAATCCCTCCTACACTTGTTAGTTTACCCCCATCCCTGTGGGTAAATTCTTCCACTGATCCTGGACTTATTTCTTGCACACCATACAAAGCCACACTTAAACCTAAATCTACACCAGTGTACATAAAACAATACCCTTTGTCAAAGGACAAAGAGGATGGGATAGCTCCCATCGTTACAGAATTATTACAGACAGGCATTATTGAACCTACCATATCACCTTACAACACACCCATTAACCCAGTCCTCAAGGCGAATGGTGTTTCATGGAGAATGACACAAGACTTCCGAACTGTAAATGCTCTAGTCCAACCACTTGCCCTAATAGTACCAGATGTAAATGCTATACTCACATCCATCCCCAGTGATGCCACTTGCTTCACTGTTATTGATTTATGCAGTGCTTTCTTTAGCACACTGGTAGACCCTCAGACAAGGCCATTATTTAGTTTTTCTTACAGAAACAGTCAATACAGATACTGTAGAATGCCCCAAGGCTTTATTGATAGCCCAAACTGCCTACTCCACCGTAGTCCGCAAGACCCTTGAGTCATGGGGGCCTATCTATCAAGCTCCGAACGGAGCTTGATGCCCCGTGTTTCTGGCGAGTCTGCAGGCTCACCAGAAACAGCAGTTATGAAGCAGCGGTCACAAAGACCGCTGCTCCATAACCCTGTCCGCCTGCTCTGAGCAGGCGGACAGACATCGCTAGAAATCAACCCGATCGAGTACAATCAGGTTGATTGACACCTCCCTGCTGGCGGCCCATTGGTCGCGAGTCTGCAGGGGGCGGCGTTGCACCAGCAGCTCTTGTGAGCTGCTGGTGCAATGCTGAATACGGAGAGCGTATTGCTCTCCGTATTCAGCGAGGTCTGGCAGACCTGATCCGCACTGTCGGATCAGGTCTGCCAGACCTTGATAAATAGAGGCCAAAGTCACCCCCTGAAGGTTCCGTTTTGCTACAGAGTGTGGATGATCTTTTACTGTGTAGTTGCACTATTGACTCTTTGCTCTTGCTGCATCACCTGGCTGACATTGGTCACAAAGTTACCCTAAAGAAACTCCAGCTTTGCAAACCTGAAGTACAGTACTAAGGTTTCACCCTTGCTGCAGGAAAAAGACTACTTTCTCATGACAGGGTTAAAGTTATTTTGTCACTGCCTAAGCCAAAAACCAAAGAAGCTATGCTTTCCTTTTTAGGAATGGTGACTTATTGTAGGCAGTGGATACCTGACTGTTCTTATTATGACCATATTCTTTGTTCAGTTGCAGGAAAAGACTGTTCTTCCTTCATTAGCTGGACATCATCCCTGAATGACGCGTATGATGCACTCAAAACTGCCTTGTGCAAGGTCCCAGCCTTGGGCCTACCGGACTACACACTGCCATTTCATCTATACTGCAAAGAGGGGGGTGGGACCGCAGCTGCTGTTCTTGCACAAGACCACGAGGGAGCATACAGGCCAGTCGCTTATTATTCAAAATTGTTACCTACCATTGTTCAGGCTATGCCTGCATGCTTAAGAGCCACTGCTGCCTGTGCTATGATGGTTGAGACAGCACAGACTCTTGTACTATCTCACACACTAATACTTCACACGTCACATCAAGTAATATAGGTACTCAGTAACCTCACTACACAACACATGACAGCACAACGCCGTTCCGGCTATGAAACCATTCTTACATCTACTTCAAATCTTACTGTCAAATACACGACTTTGGTATGATCTGGCATAATAGAGGATTTGTCACTGCTGATGGTAAAGGTATTTCTCACTCCACCTTAGTAAATGACCTCCTAGCAGCACTTTTATTTCCCAGAACTATTGCTATTGTTAAGTGTAAAGGCCATAGCTCTGATAATTCTGACATTCGTTTGGGCAATGATTTTGCTGACCATGTAGCCAAACTTAGGCCTAGATTTGGAGTTTGGCGGTAGCCGTGAAAACCAGCGTTAGAGGCTCCTAACGCTGGTTTTAGGCTACCTCCGGTATTTGGAGTCACTCAAAAAAGGGTCTAACGCTCACTTTTCAGCCGCGACTTTTCCATACCGCAGATCCCCTTACGTCAATTGCGTATCCTATCTTTTCAATGGGATTTTTCTAACTCCGGTATTTAGAGTCGTGTCTGAAGTGAGCGTTAGAATTCTAACGACCAAACTCCAGCCGCAGAAAAAAGTCAGTAGTTAAGAGCTTTCTGGGCTAACGCCGGTTCATAAAGCTCTTAACTACTGTACTCTAAAGTACACTAACACCCATAAACTACCTATGTACCCCTAAACCGAGGTCCCCCCACATCGCCGCCACTCGATTAAATATTTTTAACCCCTAATCTGCCGACCGCCACCTACGTTATACTTATGTACCCCTAATCTGCTGCCCCTAACACCGCCGACCCCTATATTATATTTATTAACCCCTAACCTGCCCCTCACAACATCGCCGACACCTAACTTCAATTATTAACCCCTAATCTGCCGACCGGAGCTCACCGCTATTCTAATAAATGTATTAACCCCTAAAGCTAAGTCTAACCCTAACACTAACACCCCCCTAAATTAAATATAATTTAAATCTAACGAAATTAATTAACTCTTATTAAATAAATTATTCCTATTTAAAGCTAAATACTTACCTGTAAAATAAATCCTAATATAGCTACAATATAAATTAAAATTATATTATAGCTATTTTAGGATTAATATTTATTTTACAGGTAACTTTGTATTTATTTTAACCAGGTACAATAGCTATTAAATAGTTAAGAACTATTTAATAGCTAAAATAGTTAAAATAATTACAAATTTACCTGTAAAATAAATCCTAACCTAAGTTACAATTAAACCTAACACTACACTATCAATAAATAAATTAAATACAATTCCTACAAATAACTACAATGAAATAAACTAACTAAAGTACAAAAAATAAAAAAGAACTAAGTTACAAAAAATAAAAAAATATTTACAAACATAAGAAAAATATTACAACAATTTTAAACTAATTACACCTACTCTAAGCCACCTAATAAAATAACAAAGCCCCCCAAAATAAAAAAATGCCCTACCCTATTCTAAATTACTAAAGTTCAAATCTCTTTTACCTTACCAGCCCTGAACAGGGCCCTTTGTGGGGCAAGCCCCAAGAAGTTCAGCTCTTTTGCCTGTAAAAAAAAGCATACAATACCCGCCCCCCCAACATTACAACCCACCACCCACATACCCCTAATCTAACCCAAACCCCCCTTAAATAAACCTAACACTAAGCCCCTGAAGATCTTCCTACCTTATCTTCACCATACCAGGTTCACCGATCCATCCTGAAGAGCTCCTCCGATGTCCTGATCCAAGCCCAAGCGGGGGGCTGAAGAGGACCATGATTCGGCTGAAGTCTTTATCCAAGCGGGAGCTGAAGAGGTCCATGATCCGGATGAAGTCTTCATCCAAGCGGGAGCTGAAGAGGTCCATGATCCGGATGAAGTCTTCTATCAACGGCATCTTCAATCTTCTTTCTTCGGGAGCCATCATCTTCCATCCGACGCGGAACATCCTCTTCTCCCGACGCCTACTAGCCGAATGACGGTTCCTTTAAATGACGTCATCCAAGATGGCGTCCCTCGAATTCCGATTGGCTGATAGGATTCTATCAGCCAATCGGAATTAAGGTAGGAATATTCTTTTTTTTTTTTTTTTTTTTTAAATAATTTTTTTATTGAAGTCTGAAAGAAATACAATATATGAAGGGTATGCCCCAAAACATTTACAGATGGTTGTGTACACAATACAATTAGAAGAGTAATGCATTCAAATACCACTAGCGTTACTATAAAATGTGGGCTATCTTATAAAGAGACTTCAGTTTTTATTATAGAGAATCATAAAAGTATAATAAACAGAAATAGTCCTCTCCCAGCAAGGAAGATTAGGGTTTCTATTTAGAGAAGCGTAAGGCTGGGGAGGAGGTAGCTCTAATAATTTTATGGGGAAGGGGGATGCAGCGGGCAAGAGCCGCTCAAATAGAGTAGGGGGGGAAGGGTGGGGGAGTGGAGGGCGGAGCTAGCTAGTAAACTATGCATATGGATTTAGCGAGTACAACGCTCAATTAACAACAAACTGATAGACTAGATAGCCATAAACCAAATAACATCAGTGATACCCTTATAAACCTTCCCTCTGTGGCTTTAGTGGAAGATCATAATCTAAGTCTTAATCCAACCAGCAATACCAGTGAATTGACTTTCTATAAAATGGATAAGGGTAACGCCTAACAGTATTAAGTGGGAGAGGGACATTAGAATGTTTGGAATAAAGGGGATTTCTAGGGGAGCCCCTCCCCAAGGGAAATACCAGCTATAGGTGATGTGGGAGAAAGGAGTAGGGGTATGACCCGCAGGCAACCAGTACCGGCGGGAAAGGGAGGGGAGGGGTCCACCAGAAACAGATAGTTTGTATTAATATTAGATTCAACGTAGACGATGCCATGACCTAGGAACATAAATAAAATAAAGCATAAGCATAGCGTGATGCTATGAACAGTTATAAGAACAAAGAGTATTAAATAGACTGCTATGGTTTAAATAAATTAAGGTTACGCATTATAGTATAATTAGATGATGCCGTCTCGGCCGCTGACAGCGAAGATAGAGGATAAAATATAAAATTGTAACCAAAGTATCATAATACAAAACCATATAAATCTATAGAGTATATAGGGGGGGGGGGGGGTGAGTGTAAATCTGTTTTAAACATGTGCTTACCTTTCTAGGAGTATAGTTATCAAAAAAAAAAAAAAAAAAAAAGCGTGTACCCCATTCTAAGGGGGGACAAAATAGCAATGTACTAATAATTACTGCAGGTTGTCTCCATTAATAAGGGATAGGAAAAAGAATGGGGGTATTGTTACATACATAGAAACCAAACTAACTTAGCAGAATTACATAACATTGGGGACTCACTCAGGAAATTAATATAGTGTCTAGTACTTTTTGTTAAATATAGTCAGTTCTCTGCAGAGCAGGGGTATCCCACCTTTTAGTTAAGCTGAAAGACCTTAAAAAAAAGTGTAATAATCTAGCAACATGCAAAAACATAAGCATAAAGCGCTGTATGATGGTAGCTAGGTATTCATAAACATTATAAACTTTAACATGAATCTCTGCGGTAGAATACCTACACCAACTAATAACAGTCATGGTTCATATATATAGCAGGAGCTGGATTCCAATTAGATAGGAGTCAGTAGCAGGGTTATGGAGACATTTTGTACAAGCCACAATAATACAATACTATTTAGACCCCTAGGGCGAATAGAAATGAACATGTTGTAAAACTAAAGCGGGTCTCTTATTTGCTAGTTAGGGGTTACAAACAGAAGTGCCTAGGAGAACTAAACCCTTGGTCAGAGCAGGGCTAATTGTGTAAAGTATTTTGGGTAATAAAATATGCGTAACTGCTTATATCAGGTTATATATTTATCTGTAAGAGCCAGAACATCAGGAGCTAAGAAGTGGAAAAAAGTCAATAGTATTGGATAGCAGTCCACTATGGGTGCTCCGACGTTCCTTCTACATTACCCAATGCCAGTTCTTGTTGCGAGTGGATTATAGGCAGTCTTAACTGCGGTTCTGAGTCCCCATAGCAAGAAAGTTGTAGGCAAGACAAGTCCACAAGCTGTGTCAGTATACTCAAAGCGGACTTTCTGGAGCCAAATGCCTGTGATGGTGTCTCTATCTCCAGCACACTGAGCATTGCCAGCGCTCAAGTAGTGAAGCTTTGCTGCATGTTGAACTGTTGAGTCTCCCAGTATATCCCCAGGGGTCTGAGTCCCGACTTCAAGATGCTGCTGTGTGGGGCCAAACAAGGAAACCAAAGCGTGAGTTGAGATGTAATCACTGCCCCAGGATATTGAAGTTGGGGGATCAAAGCTTGTAGGTAAGTGCTGCCGTTGGTAGTGATCCTTGGGCCTCGGACACAAAGCTGGAGTGGATCGGTCCAAGACTGGTGGGGATGTATTATCCATGAGGGTCAGCTCAGTCTCTAGCGGGAGTGCCCGCCCGCTCTGTTTCATGGGGAGGCCATCTGTGTCTTCTGGCTGCATGAGATCCTGAGCGTATAGGGCGGCATTCTCAGTAGATATGCCAGTCTGCGGCTCCCCAGAGCTGCTGTCGCTGCCTATGAGCTCCGTATGTAGCGAGCGATGTAGGTCTTCAAAACTCTTGTCTATTTGCTGTTCAAGAGCTGCCAGGATATCAATAGCAGCCTGATAGGAGATATATTGATCCATGCTAGGGCTGTTGCACAGTCAGTAGTTCAGCCACATGTAGGAGACAGTTCTCGTTGGAGTAATTCCAGCACGATCTGACTAGCAAGATGGCGGCTTCCTCCGTTTTGCTATATTATGCTCTGTGGGTCTGAAATGCGGCTCTGCTCTAGGCTCTCGTGCCTTCAGAGTTAACAGTAGTGTTCTAACTCTTCTGTATGCGTTTTTAGGAGAAATTGCCTACCCTGAGCGGTCAAAAATGTAAAAGTTAAACGTAAACAGCCGGAGCTGAGATAAAGCGCGACCGATCAGTTGTATGGCTAACTCCGCCCCAAGGTAGGAATATTCTGATTGGCTGATGGAATCAGCCAATCAGAATCAAGTTCAATCCGATTGGCTGATTCGATCAGCCAATCAGATTGAGCTCGCATTCTATTGGCTGTTCCGATCAGCCAATAGAATGCGAGCTCAATCTGACTGGCTGATCGGATCAGCCAATCGGATTGAACTTGATTCTGATTGGCTGATTCCATCAGCCAATCAGAATATTCCTACCTTAATTCCGATTGGCTGATAGAATCCTATCAGCCAATCGGAATTCGAGGGATGCCATCTTGGATAACGTCATTTAAAGGAACCGTCATTCAGCTAGTAGGCGTCGGGAGAAGAGGATGTTCCGCGTCGGATGGAAGATGATGGCTCCCGAAGAAAGAAGATTGAAGATGCCGTTGATAGAAGACTTCATCCGGATCATGGACCTCTTCAGCTCCCGCTTGGATGAAGACTTCATCCGGATCATGGACCTCTTCAGCTCCCGCTTGGATAAAGACTTCAGCCGGATCATGGACCTCTTCAGCCCCCCGCTTGGGCTTGGATCAGGACATCGGAGGAGCTCTTCAGGACGGATCGGTGAACCTGGTATGGTGAAGATAAGGTAGGAAGATCTTCAGGGGCTTAGTGTTAGGTTTATTTAAGGGGGGGTTGGGTTAGATTAGGGGTATGTGAGTGGTGGGTTGTAATGTTGGGGGGGGGTATTGTATGTTTTTTTTTACAGGCAAAAGAGCTGAACTTCTTGGGGCATGCCCCGCAAAGGGCCCTGTTCAGGGCTGGTAAGGTAAAAGAGATTTGAACTTTAGTAATTTAGAATAGGGTAGTTCATTTTTTTATTTTGGGGGGCTTTGTTATTTTATTAGGGGGCTTAGAGTAGGTGTAATTAGTTTAAAATTGTTGTAATATTTTTCTTATGTTTGTAAATATTTTTTTATTTTTTGTAACTTAGTTCTTTTTTATTTTTTGTACTTTAGTTAGTTTATTTCATTGTAGTTATTTGTAGGAATTGTATTTAATTTATTTATTGATAGTGTAGTGTTAGGTTTAATTGTAACTTAGGTTAGGATTTATTTTACAGGTAAATTTGTAATTATTTTAACTATTTTAGCTATTAAATAGTTCTTAACTATTTAATAGCTATTGTACCTGGTTAAAATAAATACAAAGTTACCTGTAAAATAAATATTAATCCTAAAATAGCTATAATATAATTTTAATTTATATTGTAGCTATATTAGGATTTATTTTACAGGTAAGTATTTAGCTTTAAATAGCACTAATTTATTTAATAAGAGTTAATTAATTTTGTTAGATTTAAATTATATTTAATTTAGGGGGATGTTAGTGTTAGGGTTAGACTTAGCTTTAGGGGTTAATACATTTATTAGAATAGCGGTGAGCTCCGGTCAGCAGATTAGGGGTTAATAATTGAAGTTAGGTGTCGGCGATGTTAGGGAGGGCAGATTAGGGGTTAATACTATTTATTATAGGGTTAGTGAGGCGGATTAGGGGTTAATAACTTTATTATAGTAGCGCTCAGGTCCGCTCGGCAGATTAGGGGTTAATAAGTGTAGGCGACGTTGAGGGGGGCAGATTAGGGGTTAATAAATATAATATAGCGGTCGGCGGTGTTAGGGGCAGCAGATTAGGGGTACATAGCTATAATGTAGGTGGCGGCTCTTTGCGGTCGGCAGATTAGGGGTTAATTATTGTAGGTAGGTGGCGGCGACATTGTGGGGGGCAGGTTAGGGGTTAATAAATATAATATAGGGGTCGGCGGTGTTAGGGGCAGCAGATTAGGGGTACATAGGGATAATGTAAGTAGCGGCGGTTTACGGAGCGGCAGATTAGGGGTTAAAAATAATATACAGGGGTCAGCGATAGCGGGGGCGGCAGAATAGGGGTTAATAAGTGTAAGGTTAGGGGTGTTTAGACTCGGGGTACATGTTAGAGTGTTAGGTGCAGACGTAGGAAGTGTTTCCCCATAGCAAACAATGGGGCTGCTTTAGGAGCTGAACGCGGCTTTTTTGCAGGTGTAAGGTTTTTTTTCCAGCTCAAACAGCCCCATTGTTTCCTATGGGGGAATTGTGGACGAGCACGTTTTTGAGGCTGGCCGCGTCCGTAAGCAACTCTGGTATCGAGAGTTGCAGTTGCGTTAAATATGCTCTACGCTCCTTTTTTGGAGCCTAACGCTTACATTATATGGACTCTCAATACCAGAGTTATTTTAAAGGTGCGGCCAGAAAAAAGCCAGCGTTAGCTACGCGGGTCGTTACCGACAAAACTCTAAATCTAGCCGATACTGTTTTAAATGGCCCACAACACCCAGACTACACACAGACACAAGATTCTTATTTGAATATGGTACATATCCCTTTTCTGGCACAAGACACAGATCTAATCTCACTCCAACAATCAGCCACACAACATGACATTGCTTTTTGGGAAAAACATTTTCTGACTCCTGACCTTATGGGTTTTTGATCAGAAAATGTGAGAGAATCCCAGGCGCCTACCCTAAGGAGGCTAGGTTTGAGTGAACGGATATACCAGTATGGCTAAAAAGTATATATATAATTTAATATAATACAGAGTAAAAACAAAGTAAAAACAAATTACAGTACAGACTTCATGGATCCATGATAAAAAATAGTATGTAACAATTGGTAAAAAATTGGTGTAAAATCCTGTTGTAAATAGTCGAACACTATTTACAACAGGATTTTACACACTTTATTTCTGTTTGGAATTCAGATTTTTAGGAATTACTTTGCTGTTTAATTAACCAAGATTACCATTTAAAGCTAATAGATTCGTATCATCATTATTGGTTTGTTCTACATCTTGCTGTAATCAATTGCGTATTGCTATATTGTTTTATTTTTTACCAATTGTTACACACTATTTTTTATCATGGATCCATGAAGTCTGTACTGTAATTTGTTTTTACTTTGTTTTTACTCTGTATTATATTAAATTATATATATACTTTTTAGCCATACTGGTATATCCGTTCACTCAAACCTAGCCTCCTTAGGGTAGGCGCCTGGGATTCTCTCACATTTTCAGTATCTTACACTGGGTAATAGCTAGGAGTCACCCGCTCCCAGGCTCATAGGTTCTCATCAGGCGCTGAGGTCTATCTTTTAAATCAGGTTTTTGATCAGACAAAGAGGGGAGAGTAGGTATTCCGAAATCTGCAGTTCCACTCTTTATATCACAATATCATGGTTTTGGACACATTAGCAAGAAAAATACAGAACACAACATGTCACAACGGTATGTAATACATGATTTACACTCACTAATAGATGCACAACTAAGTAGATGCCTAACATGTGCACGTAATAATCCTAGAGGTACCATATATGGTAAATTAGATCATTTACCGCCACCTGATGGCCCTATGCAAACATTACAGATTGATTTCACACATATACCTACTGCAAAAGGAGGCGTACAATACTTACTGGTTATTGTAGACCAATTCAGTAAATGGGTAGATGCTTTCCCCACAGCAAAAGAAAATGCTAAAACAGTAGCTAAAATTTTGTGTAAAGAAATTATACCTAGGTTTGGCTGCCCTCTACAGATAAATAGTGATAGAGGTATTCCATTTGTCTCTCAAGTAACCCAACAGGTTTGTATTTTGCTTCCCATTGAATGGTAATTTCATATCCCATATTATCCTGAATCCTCAGGTCAGGTAGAGAGGATGAATAGAACTATAAAAGAAAAGTTGAGGAAGGAAACTGATGGTACTTTTACTAATTGGCCTGAACATTTACCTGCAGTATTGGCAGAAGTCAGAATGACCCCTAGTGCCACTAAGGGTTATTCATAGGCTGACCATATTGCTGCTTTAAGAAGGAACACATATGAAAAATACATATGTGAGGGTTCTTATACAAAAACATTTCTTTAAACAGCCCTGAAAACAGCCCTGACATATGTATTTTTCATATGTGTCCCTTTTTAAAGCGGCAATATGGTCAGCCTAGTTATTCACCATTTGAGATTTTAATGGACAGACCTTTTCCTACTCCTTGGTGCAAACACAAAGGTGCTCCTGTGGTAAGGGGAGACCTGAATGTGATCCAAGAATATGTTTTGAAACTTGTAGAGAAACTGAACAGTATCTATGGTGATGTATCTTTTTCTATGCCATCCCCTTCAGGTACACCGACACACCCTTTCAAGCCTGGAGACAAGGTCCTGGTAAAGCGATTGCACAAGAATAAGTCTGTATCCTCCTTTTGGACCACCCACAGAAGTCATTGCAGTAACACGCACCGCAATCCTTACAGACGAGAGCCCAACATGGATCCATGCCAGCAAGATCAAGCTATTCCCACAGAATGGAAAGACAGACGCTGGTCCTTCAGTGCTCGCTCCTCAACCCGACGAGCTGTCATCTATTTGTCAATCATAACAGTCCTTTTTGGTGCTGTCACTGGCCTAGTGGCTACTTTAGTCATTGGAGTCCCAACCTACAGTTCCATCCCTAGTCCTGGTGCGCCCCTGCACAATGATAATAATGACACTGTGCTTCATTCCCGCAGGTCAAGAGATCTACATCTCACATCATGGGAAAAAGGCAATACTTTTGTTAAAATCACTGTGAACTTATATAAAGTGTCTAATAAAACAAAACCATGCTGGGTTTGTGGCTTTGCCCCTCATGGAGAGAAGTGGGGATATCCATATTTTGGTCACCCTCTCAACACTGACTATGTGGAATTTCACATTTAGTAATTCATCTAAAGACTTATCAGAAAAACAAAAAGTACATCTTGTAAATGATGCTAAGAATGGGTCTATAATGTCATGGAATCATAATGGGTCTGTTTTTTACCCAGACACTATGAAAAAATGGCCCCCAACTGTGTTATTTTCCTACAATGGTGGTTTAATAGACAGAACACATAACAGTATTGTCATTTGGGATCATACTCATATTTCTCTGTACCATAATGCATCTATAACATTAGATCCAGTACACAAAATCATTTATGATTCTTATAAACTAACTGTACCTGAAATGATTACTTATACAGGTGCAACTGTCCAAGGTGACTGCCCCTTACGTAAAAATCCATTATGTCCACCCACTTTACCCTATGGTTATTATTGGCTATGTGAAAAATGGGCTGCAAAGATGATACCATGTACAAATTTTTCTCAATGCTATTTAGGATATATCATCCCTGCAATTTGCACTCACACCACACTGCCTAATGATAAAATTCACCAACGTAGAAGCGCAGCATTTAAAGACTCATCTGCATCAGGCCTTACTGTTAAAACCAATTATGATGAAATATGGTCTGCATCCTGGGTCCCTACAGCAACATCTATTAGACTTTATTATAAACTTAATCTATTTGCAACACTTACAGATGAGGCTTTTAATTACACTACTGATGCTATAGAATCACTTAGTATGAGACAAGAACAAATTGCACAAACCACTCTCCAAAACAGAATGGCGCTAGACTATCTTCTAGCAGCAGAGGGGGGTGTGTGTGCGAGAATAGACGCAACATCCTTTTGACCCATTCAGGAAAGGTCTGTTTCCCTTTTTTGCCTTTTCCTTCCTCCCCTAGGTCCTTAAAAGCCACTGCCTCCATTGTGAAAAATCAATAAATTTCTGTGCTTTTACAACCACCTTTGCTTTCAAATGTGTTTTTTAAAGGCATAAGCTTTGTTGCTGACACCTCGTCATTTGCATCATACTCCTGTTCAGAGTTCTCACAGTCCTTTTCCTTATCTTCTACACCTCAACAACTTGCCCTTTACTCTTCTTAGCATAAATTTTCTTCACTACTTTTAATGTCTATTGCCCTCCCCCTTTACTTTGTTGTCCTCAGAGTCAAATTCAGATGAGCTATCCGATGACAGTACCTTTCTACAAATTATTTTCTTACCTTGCTTTCCTCTGCTCTGCCTCCTGCCTCCTTGCTGCTGGTCTCTTTTTCTTTCTCTGCTCTAGCTGCAGGTTGTCTACTCGCAAATCCTCCTTCTGCTGCTTCATTCATTCTTTTTAACTCTACTTGTGTGCTGAATCTAGAATCTGTCTGTCTGCTAATTCTGATGAAGGCCTCTGAGCATGCGATATATCCAAATTACTACTGCAAATATTTACAATTGTGGTTTTGGGAACCCCACTCCTCTGAAACCTGTAGTCCACTGACAGGGACACTTACTTGCCTGCACAAATTCCAGATTGTTGTGTAAAAGCCCCCGCCCCTATGTGAAAAACATTATTGTTGAACTCTTTTTTCAGTGGTACCAATCATCATGTATGTATGCCCATTAGTCGCAAACATAAAAATTTGGGTTGGCGAACTTCAACAACTGTTCGCGAACGGGCGAACCGGGCAAACCACCATAGACTTCAATATACAGGCAAATTTTAAAACCCACAGGGACTCTTTTTGCCCACAATAGTGATGGAAAAGTTGTTTCAAGGGGACTAACACCTGGACTCAGTGGAGGCTACTCCATTTGAGCACACTCGCACGTGCCCCCCCAGCAGCCCAGAAGAAAGAAAAAAAAAAACTGAAAAAAATATATAATTTTTCAATAGCCCACTATTGAAAAAATTATATATTTTTTTGACCCCAAGAAAACAATCAACAAACATTTTTTTCAATAATGTTTACAAAAAATATTTTCATTTTATTATTACACTGTGACTCTCACTCTGCTCTCTGCTGTATACATTGCACTAAGTACTACTAATAACCCTAACCGCACGTGCGATAGCTAAGCTATGGCAGTGTGTCTGTGCGCATGCTAAATTTGGCTGCTGCGCAGCTCCCAGCCTCCCCATCCCCATAGTCTACTGATCGCACACTTCAGCCTGTGCGAGGGGTGGGAGGTGTTACAAGAGAGCCAGGCAGCAGCCAGTGACACAGAAGAGCATCATCACGTGACTGTGAGTGATGACAAGCTCCTCCCAGCTCAACGGCACGAAATCTCATTGTGGAGATAGTCGTTGAGCTGAGAGGAGCTCAAATAGAAGTAGTGATTGGGAAGTTGCTGGTTGTGCTGAACCCGTGGCAACAGGTATCTGGCAGACGCTGCACATCTCAGATGCGGTAAGCCCTCAATCTCCTATTAACCTCACTCGGAGTCTCCCTCCTGCTCAGCTGAAGCCTGAATGCCTGTCATAAAACTCTTTGCTGTTCTGACATAATGCCGGTATATACGCCATGCACAGTACTGTACAGCTACTCCAGACTCGGTACTAACATGGCTCATTTAGTGATAGCTGCCACTTATACCTTTTATTTCTACTCTAAACCTATAATTCTTTACAGCAACACAGTTCACATGGTGCTAGATAGAATGAGCGTAAGACAAGCTATGCTTCTTGTATATCAGGCGGCGTTCAACTTGCTAAGATGTAGAGAACTGCACAGCTGTGTACATGTGTTGTGTGGGGAGGTTAAGACTTAAAAAAAAAGTTTTGCCTGCTAATTTGACCTGCTGCTCATGTTACTAGAACGGTGCTCTTGGTGTAACGTAAATCATTCCCTCTGGAATGTTGGCTTCTCCGTTCCTGCTACTTTCCAAAAAAAAAAAAAAATAGGGCTTTCTCAAACATCCTCTCCCGTACTCTCCTGCATGGTGCTGCTGCCCTGTCTGGCTGTCATATATCAGCAAACTGCCGTGATTAAGGTTCAGCCTGCAGATCAGTTTACCTTACAGTTAGGACAGGGTGAGTCTGTATATGGCAAATAATATAATGTGACTGTGATTTTGTGACACAAGTTAGTGGGATCCTGTTAAAGTAAAAAATAAGATTGTCTCATACTTATAAATAAGTATAACCATCATTACCCTGAGCCTTCATTTAAAATGATCCTTATTAATTTAGAGACTTGAGTAAATGAAATAGGATGGCTTATTTATCTGTTTAAGCTTTAAAATATTGAATCCTTATAAACATTACTAATTTTAAATGCTACATTTATCAGGTTTTCAGCTTTTAATAATAATACAAGCAGCCATTATGAACCACTCTGTAGTGACTGTGAAAGACAATAAATTAGCTGTTCAATACAATATATACCCAAATTCAGTTATTGCATTGATTAGGACATGTTTGCTATTTTTTGCTACCCCCCTGGAAATATTCCTGTGGATGCCCATGTGGGGCGGTGTGGTTTGTGTGTGCGCAGTGTTTGTGGTGTGTGAGGTGTGTGTGCGCAGTGTTTGTGGTGTGTGTGTGTGTGTAGTGTTTGTGGTGTGGGAGGCGTGTGTGTGTGCAGTGTTTGTGGTGTGTGAGGCGTGTGTGTGTGCAGTGTTTGTGGTGTGAGGTGTTTGTGTGTGTGAGGTGTGTGTGCAGAGTGTGAGGTGTTTGGTGTGTGTGTGTGCAGTGTTTGGTGTGTGTGCATGCAGTGTTTGTGGTGTGTAAGATGTGTGTGCAGTGTTTGTGTGAGCAGTTTTTTTTAGTGTGTGTGAGCAGTTTTTAGTGCCTGCACATATATGCCTCATGTCATTGGCTCACCCAATATGTTCAACTAGCTCTCAGTGAGATATTGATGCTCTTTCAATAAAGGATACAAAGAGAATGAATCAAATTTGATAATATAAGTTATATATAGATATATATACATACACACACACATTAAAATGGGCGGAGCCATCTGAGGGGGGGGGCTAGTGCTCCCCCATCCTCAAAAGTCACCAGCCGCCACTGCCTGGACTGTGGCATGCCGGAGGGGGATCCATGGCAAAACTCCCATGGAAAATTACATAGTTGATGCAGAGTCTGGTTTTAATCCATAAAGGGCATAAATCACCTAACATTCCTAAATTGTTTGGAATAACATGCTTTAGAACATCAGGTATGATGTTGTATTGATCAGGTAGTGTAAGGGTAACGCCCGCTTAAACTCCCCGTTTAAAGGGACAATCTACACCAGAATTTTTATTGTTTTAAAAGATAATCCCTTTATTACCCATTTCCCAGTTTTGCATAACTAACACATTTATAATAATATACTTTTAACCTCTGTGATTATCTTGTATCTAAGCCTCTGCAAACTGCCCCTTTTTTCAGTTCTTTTGACAGACTTGCAGTCTAGCCAATCAGTGCCTTCTCGTGCATGAGCACAGTGTTATCTATATGAAATACGTGATCTAACACCCTCTAGTGGTGAAAAACTGTTAAAATGCAATCTGACAGAGGTGGGCTTCATGGTCTAAGATTTTAGCATATGAAACTCCTAGGTTAAGCTTTCAACTAAGAATACCAAGAGAACAAAGCAAAATTGGTGATAAAAGTAAATTGGAAAATTGTTTAAAATGACATGCTCTATCTGAATCATGAAAGTTTATTTTGGCCTAGACTGTCCCTTTAATGCACCGCAAACAACAACAAATAGTCCATTTGCACAACCGCAAACTCCCCATTTGCACAAGGTTGGATACCAAGCTAGCCATGTCCCGTTCCTTGTCCTCACTGATGTCATTGAAGGTCTATTCCTCCACCCAGCCACGTACAACACCAAGGGTCCCCGAAAGGTGACAACAAGCCCCCTGGGACGCCTGCTGTGTTTTGTCTTCCACCTCCTCAAAGCCACCTTCCTCCTCTGACTCCTATTCTTCAGACTCCTCTCTCTGCGTTGCCTCGCTCTGCGCTAATATAAGGTGTGTTAAGTAGTACTATTCCTATCAGTTTAATCCCTGTTCCGTCCCCTATCAGGGGACGTGTATATGGTATGGATTTTAGGAACTGGGAGATGGAAAAAGATGCTTGGTTGGACCTCCTACTTCAAATTTGGGGCACTGCGCGTGCAATCTAATGTGGCACCAGATAGGAGTGGTGTGTTAAGTAGTACTATTCCTATCAGTTTAATCCCTGTTATGTGCCTTTTTTTTGGTTTGGTTTTCGAAGCCACAGTGCAGCACCAGAGGCCAGAAAAATTAGGCATGTATACATGCCTGAAAAATTAGATATTGTTGCAGCCGCTGCTGTAGCAGCGGCCAGAAACATTGATGTTTGTTTCCCAGGCAGAAAGTGGCCTAAAACATTGCGGCTTGAACCCTAGTTGGTGGCGGATAAGTCACGCAAGTCATCCGGCATTCAGAGATAAAATACAGCAGCGTGTGGACCATTTTTAGCCCAAGGCAGCTCATCTCATCAGGCCTTTTTTAGTCGAATGTATCGCCCACTGTCAGTCCCTTCGGGATCCATCCCTCATTCATCTTAATAAAGGTGAGGTAATCTAGACTTTTTTGACCTAGGCGGCTTCTCTTCTCAGTGACAATACCTCCTGCTGCACTGAAGGTCCTTTCTGACAGGACACTTGAAGCGGGGCAGGCCAGAAGTTCTATCTCTAATTGGGATAGCTCAGGCCACAGGTCAAGCCTGCACACCCAGTAGTCAAGGGGTTCATCGCTCCTCAGAGTGTCGATATCTGCAGTTAAGGCGAGGTAGTCTGCTACCTGTGGGTCGAGTCGTTCTCTGAGGGTGGACCCCGAAGGGCTGTGGCGATGCGTAGGACTTAAAAAGCTCCGCATGTCCTCCATCAACAACACGTCTGTAAAGCATCCTGTCCTTGCCGGCGTGGTGGTGGGAGGAGGAGGATTACTTTCACCTCTTCCCTGTTAGATTCTCGTTGTGCTGTGACATCACCCTTATACGCTGTGTAAAGCATACTTTTAATTTATTTTGGAATTGTTGCATCCTTTCCGACTTGCGGTAATTCGGTAACATTTCAGGCACTTTATGCTTATACCGGGGGTCTAGTAGCGTGGAGACCCAGTACAGGTCAGCCTTTTTTATACGAGGGTCCCTCAACAGGCACGACAGCATGAAAGACCCCATTTGCACAAGGTTGGATGCCGAGCTACTCATGTCCCGTTCCTCGTCCTCAGTGATCTCACTGAAGGTATGATCTTCCTCCACAGCCACGTACAACACCAAGGGTACCAGATAGGTGACAACGAGCACCCTGGGATGCCTGTTGTGGTTGGTCTTCCTCCTCCTCAAAGCCACATTCCTCCTCTGACTCCTCTTCCTCACAATCCTCTTCCAGCGTTGCCGCAGGTCCAGCAAGCGATGCTGATAAGGCTGTTTCTGGTGGTGATGGTGACCACAACTCTTCCTCTTCACGCTCATCTATGGCCTGATCCAGCACTCTTCGCAGGGCACGCTCCAGGAAGAAAACAAATGGTATGATGTCGCTGATGGTGCAAATGACTAGGTTTGTCACCTCCTCAAAAGGATGCATGAGCCTACAGGCATTGTGCATGAGCGTCCAGTAGCGTGGCAAAAAAAATCCCAGCTCCGCAGAGGCTGTCCTAGCACCCCGGTCATACAAATAGTCGTTAACGGCTTTTTCTTGTTGGATCAGGCGGTTAAACATTAGGAGTGTTGAATTCCAACGTGTTGGGCTGTCGCAAATCAAGTGCCTCACTGGCATGTTGTTTCGCAGCTGGATATCTGAAAAGTGTGCCATGGCCGTGTAGGAACGCCTGAAATGGCCACACACCTTCCTGGCCTGCTTCAGGACGTCCTGTAAGCCTGGGTACTTATGCACAAAGCGTTGTACGATCAGATTACACACATGTGCCATGCACGGCACGTGTCAACTTGCCCAAATTCAATGCCGCCACCAAATTTCTTCCATTGTCACTAACCACTTTGCCGAACTCCAGTTGGTGCGGAGTCAGCCACTGATCCACCTGTGTGTTCAGAGCGGACAGGAGTGCTGGTCCGGTGTGACTCTCTGCTTTCAGGCAAGTCAACCCCAAGACGGCGTGACACTGCCGTATCCGGGATGTGGATGTAAGGATCAGCAATTCCCTAAAAATATTTGTTTGTGTCAAGTAACTAAGTTTGTCTGCTTTCAAGGAGACAATGTCTTAATCACCTGGAGTTATGTTGCCCAGAAACTTTTACCACAATATTATGAGAAATAATACTTGGCAAATAATGAAAGGCTGAAGAGATTTAAATAACAAGCTAGGATCTATAAACTATAAACATTCAAGCTTTAACATATATAAGCAGAGGATAATGCAATACTACTTTCCAGGTACTGTGGCTTTAACACCTTAACCCCTGAATTGATTATTATCAGTTAGTAGCAAATGTATTGCACAGACTTTTACTCCTTATGCACCTTGTATAGAGTGGCATATTATGACTGACCTGGTATTGTGTGCAGGCCCTCTTAGTAACCCAAATTGGTAATACAGTTAGTTCAGACAGAATGGCGACAACAATATTAGTGCATAAGGAACCTGGCTCTGGCAGCTGTGAGTGAGTAGCAGTGTAGGAGCTTAAACGCTGTCTGAAGGCTTTTTATCCGTTAGCGTGGTTGTTTGTAGTGCAGAGTGAGGAGCTGCTGACAAGCGGTAAGAAGCTGACAGATTTCACCTGAGGCAGAGTTACACGCTGAATGGTGGAGAAGAGTGAGACTTTAGTGTAACTTGGATGTAAGGCGTGAGCCGCGGCTGGAGAGCGGGTGACGTCACCGCTAGAATTCAGAGAGGTAACAACTTCAGATGTCACGGAAGAACACAGTACAAGTGTTTGTTCGGTAAAGACAACAAGTAGTGAGCTGGAGGCTTTGGTTAGTAAGCTTCAATAAACCAGCAAAGGTTTATGGGAGATGGGAGGTTTTATGGGAATTCTGAAGATGTTAATTGAATTATAAGGTGGTATGTGAAGCTTAAGAGATTAGCTTAAGGTGGAATTGAGGTGTTCATGACAGTGGAATAGTACCTGGGGAGCTGGGGGGGGGTGCCATTGATGTGGAGCAAGACGCAGCAGCAGAAGAGGACTTAGCCGAGGAGATTATGGAAGAAGATGGAGTAGGAGGAGTAGAGGAGGTGGCAGCAGGCCTGCCTGCAAGTCGTGGCGGTGTCACCAACTCCTCTGCAGAGCCACGCATTCCATGCTTGGCAGCCATCAGCAGGTTTACCCAATGCACAGTGTAGGTGATATACCTGCCCTGACCATGCTTTGCAGACCAGGTATCAGTGGTCAGATGGACCTTTGCCCCAACACTGTGTGCCAGACATGCCATTACTTCCTTTTGCACAATCGATTACAGGTTGGGGATTGCCTTTTGTGCAAAAAATTTCGGCCGGGTACCTTCCACTTCGGTGTCCCAATAGCTACAAATTTTTTGAATGCCTCAGACTCCACCAGCTTGTATGGTAAAAGCTGGCGGGCTAAGAGTTCAGTCAAGCCAGCTGTCAGATGCCGGGTAAGGGGGTGACTTTGTGACATTGGCTTCTTACGCTCAAGCATGTCCTTGACAGACACCTGACTGTGGGCAGATGAGCAGGAACTGCTCAAGGCGAGACACGGAGTGGCGGATGGTTGAGAGGGGGCAAGGAGGACAGCAGTGGTTGACGTGGCTGAAGATGCTGGACCAGGAGGAGGATGGCGGCTTTGAGTTTGTGTGCTGCTTGTACTCATGTGTTGATCCCATAGGCATTTGTGATGTGTGATCATGTGCCTTCGCAAAGCAGTTGTACCTAGGTGGGTGTTGGACTTCCCATGACTCAGTTTCTTTTGGCACAGGCTGCAAATGGCATCGCTGTTGTCAGAGGCAGACACACACAAAAAATGCCACACTGCTCAGCTCTGCAATGACGGCATTCTGGTGGTGGCAACAGCATGCATTGATTGGCGTGCAGTCTGGCTGACCCCGGGTGCAGATGCATGCTGTCTGACTGTGCCACTAGCTCCTTGCGATGACCTCCCCCTGCTTCCAACTCGTCTCCTCCTCCTCTCTGTCTCCCTATCTGAACTTTCACCCTCTTCTTCTCTTCTAGCGGGCACCCACGTGACATCCACGGACGCATCGTCATCATCAACCGCTTCACTTGTATCTGACAACTCAGCAAAGGAAGCAGCAGCGGGTACAACATCATCATCATCATCACACCGTACGTCCATGTGTGTAATGCTGCCTGACTGAGACATATCCCTGTTATCTACATCCTCTGGCAATAATGGTTGCGCATCACTATCACGCATTTCTTCCAACTGACGTGTAAATAACTCCTCTGACAGATCAAGTGAAGCGGCTGTGGTGCTAGTGTTGGTGGTGGCGGCAGGCGGGCGAGTGGTAACTTGAGAGGTGCCCGAAGATAAGCTGGAGGAGGATGGTGCGTCAAGGTTCCGAACGGAAGCTGTAGAAGATTGGGTGTCGTGTGTTAGCCAGTCAACTATGTCCTCAGAACTGTTCGAGTTCGGGGGTCATACCTTCTCACTGAAGGTATGATCTTCCTCCACAGCCACGTACAACACCAAGGGTACCAGATAGGTGACAATGAGCACCCTGGGATGCCTGTTGTGGTTGGTCTTCCTCCTCCTCAAAGCCACATTCCTCCTCTGACTCCTCTTCCTCACAATCCTCTTCCAGCGTTGCCGCAGGTCCAGCAAGCGATGCTGATAAGGCTGTTTCTGGTGGTGATGGTGACCACAACTCTTCCTCTTCACGCTCATCTATGGCCTGATCCAGCACTCTTCGCAGGGCACGCTCCAGGAAGAAAACAAATGGTATGATGTCGCTGATGGTGCAAATGACTAGGTTTGTCACCTCCTCAAAAGGATGCATGAGCCTACAGGCATTGCGCATGAGCGTCCAGTAGCGTGGCAAAAAAAATCCCAGCTCCGCAGAGGCTGTCCTAGCACCCCGGTCATACAAATAGTCGTTAACGGCTTTTTCTTGTTGGATCAGGCGGTTAAACATTAGGAGTGTTGAATTCCAACGTGTTGGGCTGTCGCAAATCAAGTGCCTCACTGGCATGTTGTTTCGCAGCTGGATATCTGAAAAGTGCGCCATGGCCGTGTAGGAACGCCTGAAATGGCCACACACCTTCCTGGCCTGCTTCAGGACGTCCTGTAAGCCTGGGTACTTATGCACAAAGCGTTGTACGATCAGATTACACACATGTGCCATGCACGGCACGTGTCAACTTGCCCAAATTCAATGCCGCCACCAAATTTCTTCCATTGTCACTAACCACTTTGCCGAACTCCAGTTGGTGCGGAGTCAGCCACTGATCCACCTGTGTGTTCAGAGCGGACAGGAGTGCTGGTCCGGTGTGACTCTCTGCTTTCAGGCAAGTCAACCCCAAGACGGCGTGACACTGCCGTATCCGGGATGTGGATGTAAGGATCAGCAATTCCCTAAAAATATTTGTTTGTGTCAAGTAACTAAGTTTGTCTGCTTTCAAGGAGACAATGTCTTAATCACCTGGAGTTATGTTGCCCAGAAACTTTTACCACAATATTATGAGAAATAATACTTGGCAAATAATGAAAGGCTGAAGAGATTTAAATAACAAGCTAGGATCTATAAACTATAAACATTCAAGCTTTAACATATATAAGCAGAGGATAATGCAATACTACTTTCCAGGTACTGTGGCTTTAACACCTTAACCCCTGAATTGATTATTATCAGTTAGTAGCAAATGTATTGCACAGACTTTTACTCCTTATGCACCTTGTATAGAGTGGCATATTATGACTGACCTGGTATTGTGTGCAGGCCCTCTTAGTAACCCAAATTGGTAATACAGTTAGTTCAGACAGAATGGCGACAACAATATTAGTGCATAAGGAACCTGGCTCTGGCAGCTGTGAGTGAGTAGCAGTGTAGGAGCTTAAACGCTGTCTGAAGGCTTTTTATCCGTTAGCGTGGTTGTTTGTAGTGCAGAGTGAGGAGCTGCTGACAAGCGGTAAGAAGCTGACAGATTTCACCTGAGGCAGAGTTACACGCTGAATGGTGGAGAAGAGTGAGACTTTAGTGTAACTTGGATGTAAGGCGTGAGCCGCGGCTGGAGAGCGGGTGACGTCACCGCTAGAATTCAGAGAGGTAACAACTTCAGATGTCACGGAAGAACACAGTACAAGTGTTTGTTCGGTAAAGACAACAAGTAGTGAGCTGGAGGCTTTGGTTAGTAAGCTTCAATAAACCAGCAAAGGTTTATGGGAGATGGGAGGTTTTATGGGAATTCTGAAGATGTTAATTGAATTATAAGGTGGTATGTGAAGCTTAAGAGATTAGCTTAAGGTGGAATTGAGGTGTTCATGACAGTGGAATAGTACCTGGGGAGCTGGGGGGGGTGCCATTGATGTGGAGCAAGACGCAGCAGCAGAAGAGGACTTAGCCGAGGAGATTATGGAAGAAGATGGAGTAGGAGGAGTAGAGGAGGTGGCAGCAGGCCTGCCTGCAAGTCGTGGCGGTGTCACCAACTCCTCTGCAGAGCCACGCATTCCATGCTTGGCAGCCATCAGCAGGTTTACCCAATGCACAGTGTAGGTGATATACCTGCCCTGACCATGCTTTGCAGACCAGGTATCAGTGGTCAGATGGACCTTTGCCCCAACACTGTGTGCCAGACATGCCATTACTTCCTTTTGCACAATCGAGTACAGGTTGGGGATTGCCTTTTGTGCAAAAAAATTTCGGCCGGGTACCTTCCACTTCGGTGTCCCAATAGCTACAAATTTTTTTAATGCCTCAGACTCCACCAGCTTGTATGGTAAAAGCTGGCGGGCTAAGAGTTCAGTCAAGCCAGCTGTCAGATGCCGGGTAAGGGGGTGACTTTGTGACATTGGCTTCTTACGCTCAAGCATGTCCTTGACAGACACCTGACTGTGGGCAGATGAGCAGGAACTGCTCAAGGCGAGACACGGAGTGGCGGATGGTTGAGAGGGGGCAAGGAGGACAGCAGTGGTTGACGTGGCTGAAGATGCTGGACCAGGAGGAGGATGGCGGCTTTGAGTTTGTGTGCTGCTTGTACTCATGTGTTGATCCCATAGGCATTTGTGATGTGTGATCATGTGCCTTCGCAAAGCAGTTGTACCTAGGTGGGTGTTGGACTTCCCATGACTCAGTTTCTTTTGGCACAGGCTGCAAATGGCATCGCTGTTGTCAGAGGCAGACACACACAAAAAATGCCACACTGCTCAGCTCTGCAATGACGGCATTCTGGTGGTGGCAACGGCATGCATTGATTGGCGTGCAGTCTGGCTGACCCCGGGTGCAGATGCATGCTGTCTGACTGTGCCACTTGCTCCTTGCGATGACCTCCCCCTGCTTCCAACTCGTCTCCTCCTCCTCTCTGTCTCCCTATCTGAACTTTCACCCTCTTCTTCTCTTCTAGCGGGCACCCACGTGACATCCACGGACGCATCGTCATCATCAACCGCTTCACTTGTATCTGACAACTCAGCAAAGGAAGCAGCAGCGGGTACAACATCATCATCATCATCACACCGTACGTCCATGTGTGTAATGCTGCCTGACTGAGACATATCCCTGTTATCTACATCCTCTGGCAATAATGGTTGCGCATCACTATCACGCATTTCTTCCAACTGACGTGTAAATAACTCCTCTGACAGATCAAGTGAAGCGGCTGTGGTGCTAGTGTTGGTGGTGGCGGCAGGCGGGCGAGTGGTAACTTGAGAGGTGCCCGAAGATAAGCTGGAGGAGGATGGTGCGTCAAGGTTCCGAACGGAAGCTGTAGAAGATTGGGTGTCGTGTGTTAGCCAGTCAACTATGTCCTCAGAACTGTTCGAGTTCGGGGTACGTGGCCTCTGAACACTGGGCATTATTCTAAGGCCAAAGGGAATCACAGCACCACGACCACGACAGCCCCTGCGGGGTGGCCTGCCTCTGCCTGTCATTTTTTTTTCGATTAGTGGTACTATGCGTGCAAGCTACTGTGACAACAGATATGAGTGGCACTGTGCACTGGCAGAAGTTGGCAGAGTAGACGCTGTAGGCCTGACACACACGCTTGCAGACAACTAACTGATATTCAATCTATTACAGTCAAAATGTTTTTTTTTTTTTAAATGTACACTACTGTTACACTATATATGAGTTGCACTGGGGTGACACTGTGCCCTGGCAGGCAGGCACTGAAACGCACACGTGTTAAGGAAACTGACTGCTATTATTTCACGTCAAAAAAGTGTTGTTTTTTTTAAATGTACACTACTGTTACACCAGATATGAGTTGCACTGGGGTGACACTGTGCCCTGGCAGGCAGGCAGGCACTGAAACGCACACGTGTGAAGGAAACTGACTGCTATTATTTCACAGTCAAAAAAGTGTTGTTTTTTTAAATGTACACTACTGTTACACCAGATATGAGTGGTGGCACTGGGCAAGTGGGCACAGTATACGCTGTGAGCCTGACACACACCGTGGCAGGCAGGCAACTGCAATTAGATTACACAGGAAAAAAAGAAAAAAAGCAGACTGATGTTATAGCCCTAAAAAGGGCTTTTTGGGGTGCTGTCCTTACAGCAGAGATCAGATGAGTCCTTCAGGACTGTAGTGGACACTGAATACACTAGCCTAGTTATTGATTTCCCTATTAAATCAGCAGCAGCTACACTGTCCCCCCTCTCTCTAAGAATGCAGCTTCCAAATGAATCTAAAATGGATGCTGTCCAGGAGGTAGGAGGGTTTGGGAGGGAGGGTCTGCTGCTGATTGGCTGGAATGTGTCTGCTGACTGTGAGGTACAGGGTCAAAGTATTACTCAATGATGATGAATAGGGGGCGGATCGAACATCGCATATGTTCGCCCGCCGCGGCGAACAAGAACAAGCTATGTTCACCGGGAACTATTCGCCGGCGAACTATTCGCGACATCACTAATGCCCATTTAAGTGCCTAATAATATTGGGCTCAATAGGTGAATTATCATAGGGCCTAGCTCTTTTGGAAGCCCTGCTGTCTTCTTCCCACTTCTATGTGCCGGTCCTTATTGCTACCAAGCCTATCCTGTTATGTGACACCTACTTGAGAGCCCTCCATACTCCTGGGCCGCTTCTGATTACATGGCCCCTATCTGCTCTCTGACCCCATATGTGCAAGGGAGCTGAACATACCTGCTAATAATGGGGCAATAGCAGCAGGCCCTGAAAATAATTTGGCTCTGGAAGGTGTCCAAGATGGTGGCCTCCATGCCCTGCACCCCTCTGATTGGATGCTGCGCCTTCTGCTGACATTGGTACACACCCATTCCCATGCGACTTACTCTGCCAAATGGCATCCCGTGTTGGATCGCATGACTGAGGCACGCATTGGTGACATTACCAAAGACGTACACAGAGCAGGAAGGGGTTTGGTAGGAAGGGACTCTCCTGGCCAGCTCATGTAACTCTGCTATATTGGGGCCTACCGGAGAGCAATCTCAAAGGCTGCTGCCTACTGTGGGTGCAATACTTTTTCTGGGGGGCACCTGACTTGGACCGGGAGGGGGCCGATTGCTGCTGCTATTATTATTTTCACTATGGGCAGAACTACTAGCATATGGCTGCAGAGAATGATGATTTGGGACTACTGGATTGCCTGCAATTACCATGAGCAATTTTGGCCAGACCCTTAGTGAACCCCATCCAGGGGTGACTTTCTGACTCTGCGAGCGCATATGGGTGCAAAATCTGCAGGAATACCTATGCTGGGGTGATACTCCCTGAAGAGCTGCCACCCCTAATGATTTCTTCTGCATCCTCTTGTATTTTTTAAGCTTCCTCTGTGTGTTAATGCCTCTAGTTTTCCAGATGGTTTTGTCATTGGTTAGAAACCTCTTGGGAATCTTCCTGCTTTTTGAAGACGCTGCTGAATCAAAAATGGAGTTGCTTCAACAACAACAAAATAGTTAGTAACGTCTGCTTTAAGTTTTACCTATTCTTTATGTCCTCCACCCAGCACCTTGCTCCAAAAATACACACAGGTGAAACAATGGACACTCCCTTTTTCTCTCCAGAGAATCCCTTGTCTCACCCCACCCCCTTTTTAAACCTGTCCATCCCCAGTAGCCCTTCACTTAGTGCGCTCCCTTCATATCCATTCTTTATGCTTCTATTTTGCTCACTGCACACAGCCAGGAAACACCTGTCTCTGCTTTGCAAGTATGGGAAAATTACTGAAAATAACGCTGGTTGGAATTGTTGTTGCATTTATAGCTGAAAGAATAGTGAGATTAAGGTAAATACTTTTATCTTTTTACTTTGTTTTATTTCCCCAAAAAAAGAGTTGCTTTGTAATCATCAGCATACTCCTTGCTTACTTTTGCAGACTATGATTCAGAAAATGACAATATATTTTACTACATTTCTATAACTTAAAATATCTTTATTAAATTGGGGTATTTTGTGTGTAAATCAAAATGAATGTTTTATTCTGTGCAATTATAACATTAAAATATCTATGTAAATTGGGGTATTTTGTGTGTAAATTAAAATGTTTTATTATTTGCACTTTATAGTACATGTGAATTCTCCCTGCTAAACAGCCCTTTTGAACCCAAGCTTAGTCACACTATGAGATAACCCTGAGGTTCAGTCTTCTGACATGAGTGCTCTAATTATTACTGATAGCAAAGTTCACTGTGACAAATAGGACACTTGTAAGCCGTTTTTACAAACTTTTTTCTTCTCACAGTGCGTTAAATGTATTATTGTACCTTATGTAATGAGCATAAATCTTGTGTTTTATGGCACTTTATTTTATATCATAGTATGTAAATGTTTTACACATCCAATCTATATATCAGAATGGAACATTTGCTGGCATAAAATAAAACGTCATTCCCCAATATGGATACCTTTGTACTTAATTTGTTATATGCAGTATATTATATGACCCCTCATTGAGTTTATGGTTATTTAGTATCTCATTACATCTCAGTGTTTATAGAGAGAAGCAAGTTCATGGGATCATGGCTATAATCTGTGTGCAGTGCCAGATTCGCTTTATGCAACTGCCTACTACATGTCTGGGAATTCATGTTATAAAAATCTGCGATCAACTTCTGTCTTACATTTAAAGCAACATGGATGTGAAACTTTAAAAATTCTTGGTTAGATTTACCAGTCTCTTTAATTGAGATACCTGTGTTCACAGGTGTTAAAGCTTTAATTTCATTTTCCTTAATAACAGGAATGTTCTGCGTAACTGGTATTTCCTGTGAAAGTTATTTGTTTTATTGTTTATTTAGAGCAATGGTAAAATGTTAGCGACATTGAACGTTTTACTTGTAGGTAGGAGTTTGTATTGGAGGCTTTAATACCTTTAGTATCTTATACTTTTAAATAAGCTGAAAATGTCAGCCTTAACAGTTTAAGGGACATGCAACTCCAAAATTATAATTTTATGTTTCAGAAAATTGCATGCTCTATCGTAACAGGATAGTAAAACTGAATATTTTCTTCCATGATTTAGATAGAACATGCAATTTTAAACAACTTTCCAATGTACTTACATTATCAAATTTGCTTTGTTCTCTTGGTATCATTGTTTAAGGAGCACCCTTGTTCCACTTGTGCTAGCAGAACACATTAGCTGGACCAATGAGAAGAGGCATATATGTGCAGCCACCAATCAGCAGCTGTCCATGCAGGTATTCTTTTTTAAAAAAAAGAATACCAAGAGAACAAAGCAAATTAGATAATAAAAGTAAATTGGAAAATTGTATAAAATTGGATATTCTGTCTGAATCATGAAATAAATATTTTGGGTTTTATGTCCCTTTAATCATGAAAGTTTAATTTAGATTTAACTGTCCTTTAAAGGTAACACGCTGCACAGACATGGTTAATGCAGATACTGTATAGTTTTAAGATTTAAAAAAAAAAAATTGAAAAAATGTGTTCATTTGATTTCCCCCCACTGCACTGAAATAAAAGCCAAACACAAACTTTGTTCTATGCCTGCGGAGGTATGTCCCAGTCAACCAGTTAACGGGACTGCTATATAGAGCATGGGATTTTAAACAATGTTCCAGTTTACTTTTTCTATCTAATTTGAATCATTCTCTCTGTATCCTTTTCTGAAAAGCATTTCTAGGTGGGCTTAGGAAAGCAATGCACTACTGCGAGCTAGCTGCTAATTGGTGGCTGCACATATATGCCTCATTTGCTCACCCAGTATGTTTAGCTAGCTTCCAGTAATGCATTTGTTTTCTATCAAAATTGTAAGCTCTATCTGAATTGTGAAAGCAAATTTTTGGCTTTTATGTCCCTTTTTAAGTTGTGGGAATTTTTGTTATTAACCTGTGAGCCACTGATACCTGAGTAACGGCCAGATTACGAGTTTTGCGTTATGAGTAACTCGCTACTAACTTGCAGGTTTTTTCCACCGCTCACCTTTAATAGCGCTGCTATTACAGGTTTGCAAAAAAAACTGCGTTTGCAGGCGATATGGCAGCGTTGAGCTCCATACGATTTCCCCATAGACATCAATGGGGAGAGCCGGCTAGCCTAACACCTGCAATGAGGGAGCGTAAAGCTCCGTAACGCAGCCCCATTGATGTCTATGGGGAAAGAAAATGTATGTTTACACCTAACACCCTCACATAAACCCCGAGTCTAAACACCCCTAATCTGCCACCCCGACATTGCAGACGCCTACATTACACTTATTAACCCCTAATCTGCCACCCCCAATGTCGCCGCCACCTACATAAATGTATTAACCCCATAATCTGACGCTCCCAACGTCGCTGTCGCCACTATACTAAAGTTATTAACCCCTAAACCTCTGGCCTTCCACATCACTAACACTAAATAAATATATTAACCCCTAACCCTAACACCCCTAACTTTAATATAATTAAAATAAATCTAAATAAAAATTACTATTATTACCTAAATAATACCTATTTTAGACTAAATACTTACCTGTAAAAATAAACCCTAAACTAGCTACAATATAACTAATAGTTACATTGTATCTAGCTTAGGTTTTATTTTTATTTCACAGCTAAGTTTGTATTTATTTTAACTAGGTAGACTAGTTAGTTATTAAAGGGACAGTCTAGTATAAATTAAACTTTCATTATTCAGATACGACTTTTAATTTTAATCAACTTTCCAATTTACTTTAATCAACAAATTTGCTTTTTTCTCTTGGTATTCTTAGTTTAAACTAAACATAGGTAGGCTCATATGCTAATTTCTAAGACTTTGAGGGCTGCCTCTTATCACGGGCTTTTTAAATCTCTTTTCAACACAAACAGACAGAAAGTACACGTGGGCCATATAGATAACACTGTGTTCAGGCACAGAAAGTTATTTAAGATCTAGCACAAAACAATGCTAAAGTTAAGACAATAGATAATAAAAAGTCACAGTCATGTGATCAGGGGGCTGGAAGAAGGTTCCTAGATACAAGGTAATCACAGAGGTAAAAAGTACATTAATATAATTGTGTTGGTTATGCAAAACTGGGGAATGGGTAATAAAGGGATTATCTATCTTTTAAAACAATAACAATGCTATGGTAGACTGTCCCTTTAACTATTTACTAGCTACCTAGTTAAAATACAGGGAGTGCAGAATTATTAGGCAAGTTGTATTTTTGAGGATTAATTTTATTATTGAACAACAACCATGTTCTCAATGAACCCAAAACACTCATTAACATCAAAGCTGAATAGTTTTGGAAGTAGTTTTTAGTTTGTTTTTAGTTATAGCTATTTTAGGGGGATATCTGTGTGTGCAGGTGACTATTACTGTGCATAATTATTAGGCAACTTAACAAAAAACAAATATATACCCATTTCAATTGTTTATTTTTACCAGTGAAACCAATATAACATCTCAACATTCACAAATATACATTTCTGACATTCAAAAACAAAACAAAAACAAATCAGTGACCAATATAGCCACCTTTCTTTGCAAGGACACTCAAAAGCCTGCCATCCATGGATTCTGTCAATGTTTTGATCTGTTCACCATCAACATTGCGTGCAGCAGCAACCACAGCCTCCCAGGGGTTCAGATCAGGTGAACAAGGAGGCCATGTCATTAGATTTTCTTCTTTTACACCCTTTCTTGCCAGCCACGCTGTGGAGTACTTGGACGCGTGTGATGGAGCATTGTCCTGCATGAAAATCATGTTTTTCTTGAAGGATGCAGACTTCTTCCTGTACCACTGCTTGAAGAAGGTGTCTTCCAGAAACTGGCAGTAGGACTGGGAGTTGAGCTTGACTACATCCTCAACCCGAAAAGGCCCCACAAGCTCATCTTTGATGATACCAGCCCAAACCAGTACTCCACCTCCACCTTGCTGGCGTCTGAGTCGGACTGGAGCTCTCTGCCCTTTACCAATCCAGCCACGGGCCCATCCATCTGGCCCATCAAGACTCACTCTCATTTTCATCAGTCCATAGAACCTTAGAAAAATCAGTCTTGAGATATTTCTTGGCCCAGTCTTGACGTTTCAGCTTGTGTGTCTTGTTCAGTGGTGGTCGTCTTTCAGCCTTTCTTACCTTGGCCATGTCTCTGAGTATTGCACACCTTGTGCTTTTGGGCACTCCAGTGATGTTGCAGCTCTGAAATATGGCCAAACTGGTGGCATCTTGGCAGCTGCACGCTTGACTTTTCTCAGTTCATGGGCAGTTATTTTGCGCCTTGGTTTTTCCACACACTTCTTGCGATCCTGTTGACTATTTTGAATGAAACGCTTGATTGTTCGATGATCATGCTTCAGAAGCTTTGCAATTTTAAGAGTGCTGCATCCCTCTGCAAGATATCTCACTATTTTTGACTTTTCTGAGCCTGTCAAGTCCTTCTTTTGACCCATTTTGCCAAAGGAAAGGAAGTTGCCTAATAATTATGCACACCTGATATAGGGTGTTGATGTCATTAGACCACACCCCTTCTCATTACAGAGATGCACATCACTTAATATGCTTAATTGGTAGTAGGCTTTCGAGCCTATACAGCTTGGAGTAAGACAACATGCATAAAGAGGATGATGTGGTCAAAATACTCATTTGCCTAATAATTCTGCACTCCCTGTAAATACAAAGTCACCTGTAAAATAAAACCTAACCTGAGTTACACTAATGCCTAACATTACACTAAAATTAAATAAATTAAATTAAAAAAAATACATTTTATCTAAATTACAAAACATAATAAACACTAAATTACACAAAATTAAAAAAAGAATTTATAAAAAATAAAAACAAATTACTCCTAATCTAATAGCCCTATCAAAATAAAAGCCCCCCAAAATAATAAAACCCCTAGCCTACACTAAGCTGCCAATAGCCCTTAAAAGGGCCTTTTGCGGGGCTTTGCCCCAAAGAAATTGGCTCTTTTACCTGTAAAAAAAAAATAATTCAAACAACCCCCAAACAGTAAAACACACAACCAACCCCCCAAATAAAAACCTACCTAAAAACCCTAAGCTCCCCATTGCCCTGAAAAGGGCATTTGGATGGGCATTGCCCTTAAAAATTTATTTAGCTCTTTTACGGTGCCCAAAGTCCTTAATCTAAAAATAAAACCCACCCAATAAACCCTTAAAAAAAAACTAACACTAACCCCCGAAGATCCACTTACAGTTTTTGAAGACCAGACATCCATCCTCATCCAGCCGGGGTTAGTCTTCATCCAAGCGGCAAGAAGTCCTCAACAAAGCTGGGAGAAGTCTTCATCCAAGCGGCAAGAAGTCCTCAACAAAGCTGGGAGAAGTCTTCATCCAAGCGGCAAGAAGTCCTCAACAAAGCTGGGAGAAGTCTTCATCCAAGCGGCAAGAAGTCGTCCTCCAGGCGAGCAGAAGTCTTTATCCAGACGGCATCTTCTATGTTCATTCTTCTGACGCGGAGCAGCTCCATCTTCAAGACATCCGGCGCGGAGCATCCTCTTCATACGGTCCCAGCCATACACTGAAGGTTCCCTTTAAGGGACATCATCCAAGATGGCGTCCATTGAATTCGAATTGGCTGATAGAATTCTATCAGCCAATCAGAATTAAAGGGTAAAAAATCCTATTGGCTGATCCAATCAGCCAATAGGATTGAGCTTTAATCCTATTGGCTGTTTCAATCAGCCAATGGGATGCAAGCTCAATCCTATTGGCTGATTGTATCAGCCAATAGGATTAAAGCTCAATCCTATTGGCTGATTGCATCAGCCAATAGGATTTTTTTACCCTTTAATTCCGATTGGCTGATAGAATTCTATCAGCCAATTCGAATTCAATGGACGCCATCTTGGATGATGTCCCTTAAAGGGAACCTTCAGTGTACAGCTCGGACCGTATGAAGAGGATGCTCCACCCCGGATGTTTTGAAGATGGAGCCGTTCCCTGTCGGAAGGATGAAGATAGAAGATGCCATCTGGATTAAGACTTCTGCCCACCTGGAGGACGACTTCTTGCCGCTTGGATGAAGACTTCTCCTGGCTTCGTTGAGGACTTCTTGCCGCTTGGATGATGACTTCTCCCGGCTGGATGAGGATAGATGTCCGGTCTTCAAAAACTGTAAGTGGATCTTCGGGGGTTAGTTTTGTTTTTTAAGGGTTTATTGGGTGGGATTTATTTTTAGATTAGGGACTTTGAGCACCGTAAAAGAGCTAAGTGCCCTTTTTAAGGCAATGCCCATCCAAATGCCCTTTTCAGGACAATGGGGAGCTTAGGTTTTTAAGGTAGGTTTTTATTTGGGGGGTTGGTTGTGTGGGTGGTGGGTTTTACTGTTGGGGGGTTGTTTGTATTTTTTTTTTCAGGTAAAAGAGCTGATTTCTTTGGGGCAATGCCCCGCAAAAGGGCCAGTGGCAGTTTAGCGTGGGCTAGGGTTTTTTATTTTAGGGGAGGGCTTTTTTATTTTAATAGGGCTATTAGATTAGGTGTAATTAGTTTAAATATTTGATATTTCTTTTTTATTTTGTGTAATTCAGTGTTTATTTTTTGTAATTTAGATAAATGTATTTTTTTAATTTTAGTGTAATGTTAGGTTTAACTGTAAGACAGGCTAGGTTTTATTTTACAGGTAAATTTGTATTTATTTTTAATAGGTAGTTAGTAAATAGTTCCTAGTTAAAATAAATACAAACTTACCTGTGAAATAAAAATAAAACCTAAGATAGCTACAATGTAACTATTAGTTACATTGTAGCTAAGGTTTTATTTTACAGGTATTTATTTATTTTTAAATAGGAATAATTTAGGTATTAATTGTAATTTTTATTTGGAATTATTTTAATGTTAAAGTTAGTGGGTGTTAGGGTTAGGGTTACGTTAGGGTTAGGGTTAGACTTAGGTTTAGGGGTTAATAACTTTAGTATAGTGGCGGCGACATTGGGGGCAGCAGATTAGGGTTAATAACAGTAATGTAGGTTGCAGCGATGTTGGGGACAGCAGATTAGGGGTTAATAAGTGTATGTAGGTGGCGACGACATTGGGGGCAGCAGATTTCAAGGTACGCGATTAAAGAAGGCGTCCCTTGAATTCCTATTGGCTGATTTGATTTTTTCCAATTCAAATCAGCCAATAGGATGAAAGCTACTCAAATCCTATTGGCTGTTTAAATTAGCCAATAGCATGAGAGCAAGTGAAATTCTATTGGCTGATTTTGAATAGCCAATAAAATTTCACTTGCTCTCATTTAAATCTAATTTAAACAGCCAATAGGATTTGAGTAGCTTTCATCCTATTGGCTGATTTGAATTGGAAGAATCAAATCAGCCAATAGGAATTCAAGGGACACCATCTTTAATCGCGTACCTTGAATTTTAATATTCAGTGTACGGCGGAGATCACTCCATGGCTCTGCGGTCGCCGGTCTTCAGTTCCAGGGTCGCCGGTCTTCCGCTCCGTGCAGGATGTTCCTGGAAGAAGAAGAGGTTGCGCTTGGAAGAAGACTTCATTGCCTGGAACAGGACCTTCTCCACCGGACTTTAGGAACTGTGAGTACCAACCTGGGGGTTAGATTTAGGATTTTTTTGATGGTTTTTTGGGGGGATTTGTTTTATTTAGATTAGGGTTGGGCAGAAAAAGAGCTAAATGCCCTTTTAAGGGCAATGCCCAAACAAATGCCATTTTCAGGGCAATGGGTAGTTTAGGTTTTTTAGTGTTAGGTTATTTTATTTGGGGGGGGTTGATGGGTGGGGGAGTTTTACTGTTAGGGGGGCTTTGTGTATTTTATTGAAAAGGAGCTGATTATCTTGGGATAATGCCCTGCATAAAGCCCTTAATATATTAGTTTAGGTAATTTGGGTTTATTTAATGGGGTGTTAGGTTAGGGGGTGTTAGGTTAGTGTACTGTAATTAGTTATTTGCGTTGTGGGCTTTGGCAGTTTAAAGGGATAATAAGTTAAATAGGTTTATTGCGATGTAGGGGTTTTGCGGTTTAGGGGTTAATAGGGTAAATAGGTTTATTGTGATGTGGGGGTTTTGCGGTTTAGGGGTTAATAGGGTAATTAGGTGTATTGCGATGTGGGTGGTTGACTGTTAAGTGGTTATTAATTTTAGTTTTAATTGCGATTTTTTTTTTTGGGGGAAGGCAGAAATATAGGTTAAGAAATGTTAGGTTTATTTTTGGGAGGCGGCTCAGCCAATAGGATGAAAGCTACTCAAATCCTATTGGCTGTTTAAATTAGCCAATAGCATGAGAGCAAGTGAAATTCTATTGGCTGATTTGAATAGCCAATAAAATTTCACTTGTTCTCATCCTATTGGCTAATTTAAACAGCCAATAGGATTTGAGTAGCTTTCATCCTATTGGCTGTTTTGAATTGGAAAAATCAAATCAGCCAATAGGAATTCAAGGGACGCCTTCTTTAATCGCGTACCTTGAATTCACTATTCAGTGTACGGCAGAGATCGTATGAAGAGGATCTTCCACGCTCCATAGCTCCACGGTCGCCGGTCTTCAGTTCCAGAGTCGCCGGTCTTCAGCTTCGCGGTCTTCATCTCCCCTCCGGTCAGGATTTCCTGGAAGAAGAGGTTGCGCTTGGAAGAAGAATTCCCCGACTGGAACAGGACCTTCTCCGCCGGACTTCAGGAACCGTGAGTACCAACCTGGGGGTTAGACTTAGGATGTTTTAAGTTTTTTTTTTTTTGGGGGGGGGGGTTATTTTATTTAGATTAGGGATGGGCTTTTCGAAAAAGAGCTGTTAATCTTAATGTCCTTTTAAGGGCAGAAAAAGAGCTAAATGCCATTTTAAGGGCAATACCCAAACAAATGCCCTTTTCAGGGCAAAGGGTAGTTTAGGTTTTTTAGTGTTAGGTTCTTTTATTTTGGGGGGTGGGGGGGTTTAATGTTAGATGGGACTTTGAGTATTTTTTGTTTAAAAGAGCTGTTATACTTAGGGCATTGCCCTGCAAAAAGTAATTTTAAGGGCCACTGGTAGTTTATTATTAGAGTAGGGGGTGTTTTTATTTTGGGGGCTCTTTTATTTTCATAGGGATTAGGTTTAATTTTATTAAATTTGGTCATTTGATTTTTGTTTATTTTCTGTAATGTTAGCTTTTTTTTAATTTTTTGTAAACTTTTAATTTTTTGTAACTTTAGAATGTATTAGTTTAAAAAATAATTAGACTGCCCTCTGGGCAGGCTTATCAACTAGTGCTGCTATAAAACATTTCTAATAGTTTTAGACTTTTTGCTATAGAAAGAAATTGATACTTGTGCTTTACTGAGTTATTCTGTGTGTCATTTTCAGACACCTTTGATTGCTCCTTGCCCCAGGCACTGGTTTATCAACCTTTTTAGGAATTCAAATATAGTTTCCATGAATACATTACCTTCTATGTACAACAAAAATGAATAAGCATGAATGGAATATAAAAACATATTTATGACTCAAAGTAAAGCTTTAAAAAAGCGCAGACTGTTATTTTATTTTTCCTCTGCAAAAGATCACACATCTAACATAATTATTACCAGCTTCTTTATTATAGCTGTTTTATCTCAAACAAACTTAAGAAGTGATATTTTGCCCTCCTTTTGCCATCTGTGAAGCTTGTTGCTTTTTCCTGCTATTGTCACTGTGCTTTAAACATCTAAACCGCCACATACCCAGAGTAGATTTAAATTTAAAAAAGTTCTTGCTATTGGCTGATTCAAATCATCCAGTAGGGATTGACTGATTTTAAATCTGGAGCCTTGATGAAGATGGGCCCTGCCGTTGAAAAAGCTGCGGAGTGGAGGCGGTAGAAGAGGCCGCAGAAGCTCGCCTAATGCCGCAGTGAAGATGGGCCTAATGCTGGATCAAGAGGACCCGGAGTTCCCATCAACACTTTTGAGGTTAGGTAGGGTATTTTTGGGGTGTTTTTTTTATTTTTAAGAAAAGGCTTTCTTATTTGTAATTTTATTTCTTAGGTTAGGTTTTTAAATGTATATTTTGTTATTTCTGGGGTGGGGGGTTACTTTAATGTAGGTAGAGGGTTTTGTAATCTTATTTTTTGTATGCAAAAGAGCTTTGATCATTTTAGGGCAATGCCCTACAAAAGGCCCTATTGTAATTTATTTTAGAATTGGGGTTTATTTATTTTATTTATGGGGCATGTAGTTTATTGATAGGTATAATTAGTTTTTATTCTGGATAATGTTTTGTTTTTTTAACAGCTTTTTTAAAAAATTTTATAGCAGCTTTTTTTTTTTTTAATTGTAATTTAGGGGGGGTTAGATTAGAGGGGGCATTAGGTGTTTAGGCTTTAATCTCATAACCACACCCATACCTGCATGTGGGTTTATTTGGTCATTTATGATGTTACTGTTTATTAGGCCTTAATCAACTAACCACCCCCATATCTGTATGGGGGTTGATTAGGTTAGGGCAACTTAGGGGTTAATAGTGCATTTATCTACAATTTTAATTTTAAAATATTATGCATTGCTATTGATGATGCCTATTCTTTTAAAGGGACATAAAACAAGTTGGGATAGAGACAAAATATAATAATAATTATGTACTTTAATTACTTTACTTGTAAATTTATACTGCAGTGCCTCACCATTAACCCTTTCTTTTTAGTTTCTGAATTGTAAAGCTCTAACTCCCCCCACACAATTTCTTCTATGGCTGTTTCTATATCTATTGTGTTTTTGGTACAGTGCAAAAGTGAATAGGGAATATATGCTGGAGCATGCCTAGAAGCTGTTAACTCAGTTGAAATACAATGCCTGTGTCTAAACACTGATACAAGGGGTGGAGTTGGCTTCTACAGGCAGCTTAGCTATGTAATTCATTTTGCTTATTTTTGAAAATTATTTTAAAATACTTGCCAACAATTTTTAAAAACATTTTTTTACTTAATAAGCCCTTTTAGGATATGCACAGATCTCAACCTGTTTTATGTCCCTTATAACTATTGTACATAAATTAATATGTATTTTTTTTTTGTGTTTTTTATTTTAAATATAAATACATATTTTAAAATGTATATTCATGTTACAAAAGGCATTAGTGTTACAATAGTTTTATTGCTTAACAGGCATGCAGTTACGAGATATTATAATACAACTGTCTTTTTATAACAAATCTATTTTCAAAATATATTTTTATTTACAATAATAAATGCATCAAGCAAGAAAATCTACATTTTAATTTATGTATCCAATGCTTAAACTAATATTCATTATAGATGGCAATGCATTTTATTTCAAAGATTTGTAGATATAATGTAGTCAGGCTTTGCATTGATATTTAATATTTAAAAAGTTATGCATGTATATTGCATAAAGGTTTGCGTATTGCACATACATTAAAATGTATTTATGTTAGCTTGTTGTGTTTATTAGTGATAACATAGATATATATGTTAATATATATTTATGTTATAGTAGTCAGTATCATTAAATAATATATTTAAATAACAGGCATGCAGTTATGTAGCTCTATCATATTAATTATACTGTCTTTAATTAGAAATAATAAACACAACAAGCAACATTAATTACATTTTAATTTATATACAAAATATTTAAACATGCATTGTACATAACAATGCATTATTTAAATATTGAATATTTATGTTTTAGGCCTTAGTTTCTACAGTTAGTTTTAGGTTATTGCAAATTAGGGGTCAATGTTTAAATAATATGCATAATCATGTACAATGCATAATGTTTAAATTATTGCAGATATGTTTAAATGGATTTAATGTTTGCTTAATATTATTTGAAACATAAATATATATTAATCCCTTTAAGATATCTCCAATACTTTAAATAATCTACATTGTACATGACAATGCATATTTTGTCATGGAGATGAGCTAAACGCCAGAGGACCAGCAAAACCTCCTTAGTCTATCGGACCTCCTGGAACTCAGTGCCATACCAGAATTGAGTCCCAGTCCGCTGCTTCTTAAAAGGGGTGTCGATTGAGTAGGGTGCAAGGAATCAAGTTGGTCTTTTAGTATTTTGTCTGCAATTTGATGAGGCACCTAGGGATACCACTTGTTTGTTGGTGTTACCTTCTGGGAGCAATGAGGTACCAGATTTGAAGTGTCCGGAGCTCAATTCCATCCCGGCGTTGAGTTCCAGGAGGCCAGATAGGCCAAGGAGGATTTGCTGGTCCTCTGGTGGTCAGCCACCGGCGTTTTAGTGCATCTCTGTGACACATTATTTAAACATTGACATACCTTCATAGTTATAATAAGGTTTAAGGATAACTGAGCAATTGCCCAAATATATGTATATATCTGTGTGTGTATGTGTATATATGTGTGTGTGTGTGTGTATATATATATATATATATATATATATATATATATATATATATATATATATATATATATATATATATATATATTTACAGAAGAGTGATGAGATCGGGGACAGGAATGGGTAGTAACTGTTTTTTCTTTACATATGTTACTATTTAGCCCATTACCGATTGTTGCTTTATGTTTTTACTACTGTTTCAACCATTCTCTCCTACCCCCAAAGTGATATTGAAGTGCTGTAATCTTAATTGAAAATAAATGTTGCTTTTTTTTCTTTACATATTTAATCTGTAATACATCCCTCAAAAATACACAACTGCTGCTTTAATATCTAGTGAGTTAAAGGAGCTATGGTGATTTCTTTTTTGCTATGCCCGCCTACAACATGCCCAGGTGTAAAAAACATTGGATTGACTTGCTCCTGTGTGGCCTGCTTGAGTACCCATTGAGGAAGTTGCTGGTCCTGGATACACACGTGAGTCACTATATATATATATATATATATATATATATATATATATATATATATATATATATATATATATATATATATATATATATATATATATATATATATATATATATATATAATTTTATATATAAAGTACAGAAGAGTGATGAGATCGGGGACAGGATCCCCTAACTCACCCTATGGCGCTACTATACAGTAATAAAAATACCCAGATTATCTAATAGGGCACCTCTATACAATGCTCTAACTGTAGGAAACTTGCAGGCAAATCCTAGAATACAGAGGAGTCCCTTCACACCTCTAATACAGTAAAAAAATGAAAGCCAAAGAATGCAGGATGAAGAAGGGAATTGAATTGTATTAACCCCTTCGAAACGCGTAAGGTGACAACTATAGGAAAGGTTTACCTCCTAATATTTGTATTGGACTAAGCTTTGTTACTGTATAACTGGAGCTCCTGGTGTTGTTTGGAACATCGTTGTTATTACGAACTTGTGCTGGACTTCTCACATCATATTTTCTATGTGCTGATTACATGCCTCATAAGTTGAGGATTTTAAATGTGAGTAGAACTTAGTGTGTTTTTATTGTATACTTATTAAAAACGGTTTTACACTATGTATTTGTTTCTGGCTTTTCCTGCATAACCTGGTAACTGGAATTGAAAGTTTCCATTCACTAAGAGAGCACAAGAACCAAGGGTGTATGCCGTATTTCTACATGAGCAAATTGTAACAAGGCTTTGAAATCTCCAGAGACCCACAATCAGCTTGATCCATACTACAGGAGGTGCCTAGCCCACCAGTGATATTGCTACATTCTTACCTCATAGGATTGAGGGTACTAGAAGTAAGTGCACATCTAAAAAGGGAGAAATTGATGAAGATTGCTTTTCTGACCTCACTGTTATCAATATTTGGGACTGTGTATCTTACTACTTACTTATAACATATATATTTTTTATCTCTACTATTTACATTTCTTTTATTGCTATTGTTCCATACATGGCATGACTGACCTCATGTTTATACCTTTTATGCTTTAAAAATAATTGTTTTATTGATTAATATCCATGTATACTAGCTGTCTAATCTGCGCTATCCTGCATTCTTTGGCATACATATACATACACACACACACACACACACACATAATGGTAGTCAGGACATAGGACTTGCATAAACTCCAGGTGAAGGCTTATGTATTGGATATACTAAGAGTAATATAAGTAGTAATATCCTTGAGATTGATTTTAGTATAGTTGCATATAAAAGGGAAAAGTAGCAGTAGTGGCTGGATATGTATTGACATATGAGAAAAACACTACATTAAAGTAGAGGCTTAAGCGTTATAGGAAAACACATAGTCTTTGCGAGCATAACAAGTAATATTGGCAGAAGAGGTAATTGGATATGCAGCTGAGTAATTTAGAGCAAGCAGTAAGCAAAGGATAGTCAAGGAGAGAACTTGGCACATGGTAAAATGTATGCACACAATGTGTATAGCGGATGGAAAAAGATTTACACTTTACCGTACAAGGGTCGTATGTCTGTGCCATACTCAGTCTGCTGCTCTACTGAATTGGTTTCGACTTGAGTAGTGACGTTGCATGCAACGAGCGTGTTCCAGGAGGCTGTGTCTTAGGAGCTAAGAGTAAGTCCGTTGCTGTGAGTATAACGGATCCAATCGAGGATAGAGTTTGCCTGTAAGTCTGTAGCCAAAATTAGAGCGTACTGTATGTTATAGTAACTACTGTGAATCCTGAGTATAATAGGGCAGGCTAGGAGAGCGCTGAGACATCAGGTTATCCAAATGAATCAAATTACCTAGCAAAGGTAAGATAGTGAATGACCCTTATATATGGTAACACGGTCATGCGACAAGAGTATTTAAAGGGGAAGTGGAATTATATAAAAGATGGAGACATATTCCTGACATAAGGAGGTTTATTACTTATAGTATATTTTATTATAGTTATTTTTTTTTTTTTTGACAGTTACAGGGGAGTGCAGTTTAGGCATTACGTCAGTGTAGGTGGTATTAGGGTCTTGGCTGGGCATTCCAGGGGTGTGTAGGTTAGGCGGGATGTAGGTCTAGGCGGTCAGGGGAAGTTAGCTTGGCAGTGCAGGGGGAGCATATGTTAGCGGTGACGTACTGTAGGTGTAGGTGGGAGTTAGCAAGGCAGGTAGCTTAGGTGTGACGTAGTCATAGGCGTTCAGGGGGAGTTAGCAAGGCATGCTAGTGGGAGTAGCCTGCAATATGCTTTGGACACATTGACACAAGATAGTTAGTTAGTTATTTTCAAAGCATCGGCATGAGAACTAGCACAGCTCCATTACCATATGAAGGCAGACTATGTTATGTGGTACGGTTGGCTATGTACCACATGACATAGATCCACGTCTGAAGGGCTTAAGGGGTTAATTATTCAGTTCAAGTGTTTCAGTTACATTCATTGCTAACAGTTGCATAAGATCCAACACATGGCCATGAAACCTCCATAGAAAAACATTAGCAGTACTATAGATCATACCAAAGAGATCAGTGACCTTAAATGTGGCACTGTCTTAAGATGCCATTGTCAAGTTGGTTCATGACATTTCTGCCCTACTAGGTCTGCCTTGGTCAACTGTAATGCTATTATTTTGAAGTGGAAGAATCTAAGAGAAACTGCAGTCCAGACAATGTAATTTCAGAGTGGGGCCACCGAGTGCCAAAGGGTGTAGATTATAAAAATTGCCTATCATCTGTTGTAGTTTTGAAATCAGTGGAAAATTAAACATCTTAAAGCAACAACAGCACAAGGAATGTGCATCAGAAGCTTCATGAAATGGATTTCCATGGCCAAGTGTCTGTACACAAGCTTCACATAAACATGTGCAATGCCAGGCGTTGGATGGAGTGGTGTAAAGAACGCTGACACTTCATTGTCTGGCAGCCTAATGGAAAAATCTGGGTGTGGCGGATGCCAGACCACTACCTATTAGAATGGTCTGGAACTGATTTTCAGGGTTTTGGTTTGGCCCCTTAGTTGCAGTAAAGAGTCATCTTAATACTACAGGATACAAAGACATTTTAGAAAATTGAGTGCTTCCAAATTTGTGGCAACAGTTTGGGGATGGCCCTTTCCTGTTCCAGCATAACTCTGTCCCTGTGCACAAAGCAAGGTCCATGAAGACATGGTTTCGCAAGTTTGGATTGGAGGAACTTGAGTGGCCTGACTGGTTTGGATGGCTGCTGTTATTTTAGACAACCCTGCATAGAAAAGACTGCTGAGATAACATCCAGTACCTTGAACTGATAAATCAAGCTGACTTATGTAGCACTAAAATCCAGCCTGATATGTAAACATTAATGTGTTTTGTGTTAAAATTGTAATTTTCTTTTAGTTTAGTAACTGTTTTTCTTTACATATGTTACCATTTAGCCAATAACTGATTGTTGCTTTATGTTTTTACTCCTGTTTCAACCATTCTCTCCTATGCCCCAAAGTGATATTGAAGTGCTGTAATCTTAATTGAAAATAAATGCTGTTTTTTTTCTTTACATATTTAATCTCTAATACATCCCTCAAAAATACACCACTGCTGCTTTAATATCTAGTGAGTTAAGGGAGCTATCGTGATTTCTTTTTTGCTATGCCCGCCTACAACATGCCCGGGTGTAAAAAACATTGGATTGACTGTGAGTATAGGCATTATTACAGCCAATGGTGATTCTAAAACTTACTAATGGGGGGGGGGGGTTTCACCGGGATCTGAAACGTTATGGCTCTGGGCCAATATTGTTTCGGTAAATAAAAGCTTTTTTTGCAGAACTTGTGCCTGTGTGGCCTGCTTGTGTACCCATTGAGGAAGTTGCTGGTCCTGGATACACACGTGAGTCACTATATATATATATATATATATATATATATATATATATATATATATATATATATATATATATATATATATATATATATATATATATATATATATATATATATATATATATATATATATATATATATATATATATATATATATATATATATATATTACAACTAGTTGGGCTAATCCAACACAAACTAATAATAGATTCAAAAATACAATAATTGCATTGATGTGTTTAAAAATCACAGAGTTCCCCAAGTGAATTTAGAAAAAAGGACAATATTTATTATTCCATATATAACTAAACCCTTAAATCACATCTATAAATTCAATTCAGGCAACAAATATTAATCTATGACTAGATAGACTAGTACTTGGATCAATAAAACGGCCATGTTTAAATAAATATACCGGTATATAATAAACCACATTCATGAACCAATAATGCACAGCAAAAATACAATCTCATTCCATATATTTTTCCTTTAGTATTTACATGCTTCTATACCTAGACTGTGTGGGATGCAGGAATATAAAGCTTCTACATCAATAGAAACCAAAATTGTAGCTGGAGTGACACTAATAACTCTGGGAGTACCGTAGAATCTGCACTTACTATGGTCTGGTGAGCTGTTGGCTGTATAGCGCCTTGACAAACCCGGTCTTCTGCTTATATATACATGGAAACTGTGCTTATAGACTGCCTTGATTTACTCACTAGTGCAGGAAGAAAAACCTGTACCTTTTTCTTGTCTTCTGCTTACATCCTATAACGAACTGTCAAGTTCTGCAATAACAACTAACACATTTGAAAAAGGATCATATTTGTTTTTTTATATCCAACAATGGATGGCTGAGATGCCTTGTATTAACAACTAATACACTTGAAACAATGTTTCCTTGCTTGTATTTCAGCATCTTTGCAGGACTGTGAATACCTAAAGGAAAAATATATGGAATTAGATTGTATTTTTGCTGTGCATTATTGGTTCATGAATTTGGTTTATTATATACCGGTATATTTATTTAAACATGGCCATTTTATTGATCCAAGTACTAGGATTGCTCACATATTATTTTTCTATGATTTAGGTCCGATTAAAGTTTGTTTCCTGAATTGAATTTATAGATGTGATTTAAGGATTTAGTTTTATATGGAATAATAAATATTGTCCTTTTTTCTGAATTCACTTGGGGTACTCTGATTTTTGAAACACATCAATGCAATTATTGTACTTTAGAATCTATTATTAGTTTGTGCTGGATTAGCCCAACTAGTTGCTTTTCTTACATAATTCATATTATATTTTTGGGCTCCATGCACTGGAACACCTGAGAGTTGAATTCTGAAAGAAAAAAGCGCAAAGAGAGACTCAAGTGCAATAAATAACACAGACGCTGCTGCTCTTTAAAAATTGCACTTACAATGTTTATTAATAATAAGGCAGGTATAAAACACAGTTTTCTCCTTCAAGGTAATTTATCCAAATACTCAGCTGCTCCGGTCTGTTTTCACAGCCTTTCAATGTCCGCTCCCTTCTAATGTCCACCGGAACTTTCAGTGTAAGGGAAATCCTTGTTCATGGGGCTACGGTAGCCCTGAGAGTCCAAAAAGCAGAGCGTTCTATTCTTAGAACTACGGCTCCTCTGCAGATCCAAAATTCAGTCCTGTGGTACCTCTACGCGTTTCTTCTGCTATCGTGCAGACTTTCTCAAGAGGATAAAGAGTCTAATGCTGAGTGGATTCAATATCCGTCACAATAAAAACCCTCATGGTAAATCCTATTGGTTAAAATTTACTCTGTGTAATATGGGTAAAAAATGTTCACTGGGTCCTAGAGGCCAAATTATCAAATGCTACGTTCCTTTTGCAAATAACAAATAATATGTATAGTTAATAACAACACATCTAAAGTTAATAAATGCTACCTTAAAAAAAGGGACAATTAATTTGCACAAAAAAGTATAACAATAGTACTAAAATCCTACCACTAGGTAAAATTTAATGAAGCAAAAAATATATATTAAAAGTTGATACAACGTGTGTTTATGCATACATTAAAAATCCCTGCAAACTAAGCAATATTCATCTATATATAGTTAATATCTACACATCCAAAATTAATACATGTTGCAATCCCAAAAAACAATTAATTAGCACAAAGAAAATGTAACAACAATACTCTAATCCTTCAGCTAGGTTAACTTTAATGAAGCAAATATAATTAAAAATTAGAACAAGATGTATTTATGCACATATCCTTGCAACCCAAGCAAAATTCATCTCTATATATGATGGGCATTCACAATCTGGAAATCCCATTTTTTAAAAATTATTCTATATGTGTATATATATATATATGTATAACTTTCCTACTAAAAAAGAGTGATTTAATCCTAAGTATCCAAGTTGATCTGGACTATAGAGGGATAGAGATATAGAAATGGGTTTAGAAAATTTGATAGTATGTACACTGTCATCTCCATTTTAAGCCCTCATTATTATCAAAATCTATTTAAGTATCATCCTTTATGGACCTAATAGTTGTAGCAATAGGTTGATGAGCCTAAGAAAACAAGAAACTTTTTGGATACAAAAACTCAACAGTTTACATCCAAAAGGATTAAACATAGACATTGACATAGCAGCTTTTATGTAATTAATATAAAAAAATCTGACATTCTTTAGATATTCTTAGGGTTCCTTTAGTAATACTTTGTATACAATAATTATTTCCTACTCATTTCCCCTCCATTTTAAACAACTTCTAAATAACTTTTAAACAACCTTTAATAATCATATTTTTAATATAAAATAAAAAAATTGTATATGATGTTTTGTATTTGGTCCATAAAGGATGATACTTAAATAGATTTTGATAATAATGAGGGCTTAAAATGGAGATGACAGTGTACATACTATCAAATTTTCTAAACCCATTTCTATATCTCTATCCCTCTATACTCCAGATCAACTTGGATACTTAGGATTAAATCACTCTTTTTTAGTAGGAAAGTTATACATACATATATATACATATAGAATAATTTTTTAAAAATGGGATTTCCAGATTGTGAATGCCCATCATATATAGAGATGAATTTTGCTTGGGTTGCAAGGATATGCGCATAAATACATCTTGTTCTAATTTTTAATTATATTTGCTTCATTAAACTTAACCTAGCTGAAGGATTAGAGTATTGTTGTTACATTTTCTTTGTGCTAATTAATTGTTTTTTGGGATTGCAACATGTATTAATTTTGGATGTGTAGATATTAACTATATATAGATGAATATTGCTTAGTTTGCAGGGATTTTTAATGTATGCATAAACGCACGTTGTATCAACTTTTTTAATATATATTTTTTGCTTCATTAAATTTTACCTAGTGGTAGGATTTTAGTACTATTGTTATACTTTTTTGTGCAAATTAATTGTCCCTTTTTTTAAGGTAGCATTTATTAACTTTAGATGTGTTGTTATTAACTATACATATTATTTGTTATTTGCAAAAGGAACGTAGCATTTGATAATTTGGTCTCTAGGACCCAGTGAGCATTTTTTACCCATATTACACAGAGTAAATTTTAACCAATAGGATTTACCATGAGGGTTTTTATTGTGACGGATATTGAATCCACTCAGCATTAGACTCTTTATCCTCTTGAGAAAGTCTGCACGATAGCAGAAGAAACGCGTAGAGGTACCACAGGACTAAATTTTGGATCTGCAGAGGAGCCGTAGTTCTAAGAATAGAACGCTCTGCTTTTTGGACTCTCAGGGCTACCGTAGCCCCATGAACAAGGATTTCCCTTACACTGAAAGTTCCGGTGGACATTAGAAGGGAGCAGACATTGAAAGGCTGTGAAAACAGACCGGAGCAGCTAAGTATTTGGATAAATTACCTTGAAGGAGAAAAACATAATTTATGCTTACCTGATAAATTCCTTTCTCCTGTAGTGTAGTCAGTCCACGGGTCATCCATTACTTATGGAATATATCTCTTCCTAACAGGAAACTGCAAGAGAATTACCCAGCAGAGCTGCTATATAGCTCCTCCCCTCACATATCATACTCAGTCATTCGACCAAAGCAGACGAGAAAGGAGGAACCATAGGGTACAGTGGTGACTGGAGTTTAATTAAAATTTAGACCTGCCGTAAAAACAGGGAGGGCCGTGGACTGACTACACTACAGGAGAAAGGAATTTATCAGGTAAGCATAAATTATGTTTTCTCCTGTTAAGTGTAGTCAGTCCACGGGTCATCCATTACTTATGGAATACCAATACCAAAGCTAAAGTACACGGATGAAGGGAGGGACAAGGCAGGAACATTAAACAGAAGGAACCACTGCCTGAAGTACCTTTCTCCCAAAAATAGCCTCCGACGAAGCAAAAGTGTCAAATTTGTAAAATTTTGAAAAAGTGTGAAGCGAAGACCAAGTCGCAGCCTTGCAAATCTGTTCAACAGAGGCCTCATTTTTAAAGGCCCAGGTGGAAGCCACAGCTCTAGTAGAATGAGCTGTAATCCTTTCAGGAGGCTGCTGTCCAGCAGTCTCATAGGCTAAGCGTATTATGCTACGAAGCCAAAAAGAGAGAGAGGTAGCCGAAGCCTTTTGACCTCTCCTCTGTTCAGAGTAAACGACAAACAGGGAAGAAGTTTGACGAAAATCCTTAGTTGCCTGCAAATAGAATTTCAGGGCACGGACTACGTCCAGATTATGCAAAAGTCGTTCCTTCTTTGAAGAATGGTTAGGACACAGAGATGGAACAACAATCTCTTGATTGATATTCCTGTTAGTAACTACCTTAGGTAAGAACCCAGGTTTAGTACGCAGAACTACCTTGTCTGTCTGAATGAAAAATCAGATAAGGAGAATCACAATGTAAGGCAGATAACTCAGAGACTCTTCGAGCCGAGGAAATAGCCATCAAAAACAGAACTTTCCAAGATAACAGCTTGATATCAATGGAATGAAGGGGTTCAAATGGAACTCCTTGAAGAACATTAAGAACTAAGTTTAAACTCCACGGCGGAGCAACAGACTTAAACACAGGCTTAATCCTAGTTAAAGCCTGACAGAAAGCCTGAACGTCTGGAACTTCAGCCAGACTTTTGTGTAGAAGAATAGACAGAGCAGAAATCTGTCCCTTTAACGAACTAGTAGATAAGCCCTTTTCTAAACCCTCTTGTAGAAAGGACAATATCCTAGGAATCCTAACCTTACTCCATGAGTAACTCTTGGATTCGCACCAATGTAAATATTTACGCCATATCTTATGGTAAATTTTTCTGGTAACAGGCTTCCTAGCCTGTATTAAGGTATCAATAACCGACTCCGAGAAGCCAGGCTTTGATAGAATCAAGCGTTCAATCTCCATGCAGTCAGCCTCAGAGAAATTAGATTTGGATGTTTGAAAGGACCCTGAATTAGAAGGTCCTGTCTCAGAGGCAGAGACCACGGTGGACAGGACGACATGTCCACTAGGTCTGCATACCAGGTCCTGCGTGGCCACGCAGGCGCTATCAGAATCACCGAAGCTCTCTCCTGTTTGATCTTGGCAATCAAACGAGGAAGCATCGGGAATGGTGGAAACACATAAGCCATGTTGAAGACCCAAGGGGCTGTCAGAGCATCTATCAGCACTGCTCCCGGGTCCCTGGACCTGGATCCGTAACAAGGAAGCTTGGCGTTCTGACGAGACGCCATGAGATCCAGATCTGGTTTGCCCCAACGACGAATCAGTTGAGCAAAGACCTCCGGATGAAGCTCCCACTCCCCCGGATGAAAAGTCTGGCGACTTAGAAAATCCGCCTCCCAGTTCTCTACGCCTGGGATGTAGATCGCTGACAGGTTGCAAGAGTGAGACTCTGCCCAGCGAATTATCTTTGAGACTTCCAACATCGCTAGGGAACTTCTGGTTCCCCCTTGATGGTTGATGTAAGCCACAGTCGTGATGTTGTCCGACTGAAATCTGATGAACCTCAGAGTTGCTAACTGAGGCCAAGCTAGGAGAGCATTGAATATTGCTCTTAACTCCAGAATATTTATTGGGAGGAGTTTCTCCTCCTGAGTGCATAATCCCTGAGCTTTCAGGGAATTCCAGACTGCTCCCCAGCCTAGAAGGCTGGCGTCTGTTGTTACAATCGTCCAATCTGGCCTGCGAAAGGTCATCCCCTTGGACAGATGTGGCCGAGAAAGCCACCATAGAAGAGAATCTCTGGTCTCTTGATCCAGATTTAGTAGGGGGGACAAATCTGAGTAATCTCCGTTCCACTGACTTAGCATGCACAATTGCAGCGGTCTGAGATGCAGGCGCGCAAATGGTACTATGTCCATTGCCGCTACCATTAAGCCGATTACTTCCATGCACTGAGCTACTGACGGGTGTGGAATGGAGTGAAGGACACGGCAAGCATTTAGAAGTTTTAATAACCTGGCCTCTGTCAGGTAAATTTTCATCTCTACAGAATCTATAAGAGTCCCTAGAAAGGGAACTCATGTAAGTGGTAATAGAGAACTCTTTTCCACGTTCACCTTCCACCCATGCGACCTCAGAAATGCCAGAACTATCTCTGTATGAGACTTGGTAGTTTGAAAACTTGACGCTTGTATCAGAATGTCGTCTAGGTACGGAGTCACCGCTATGCCTCGCGGTACCGCCAGAAGTGATCCTAGAATTTTTGTAAAGATTCTTGGAGCCGTAGCTAATCCGAAGGGAAGAGCTACAAACTGGTAATGCCTGTCTAGGAAGGCAAATCTCAGATACCGGTAATGGTCCTTGTGAATCTGTATGTGAAGGTAGGCATCCTTTAGATCCACTGTGGTCATGTACTGACCCTCTTGGATCATGGGAAGGATGGTTCGAATAGTTTCCATTTTGAATGATGGAACTCTTAGAAATTTGTTTAGGATTTTTAAGTCCAAGATTGGCCTGAAGGTTCCCTCTTTCTTGGGAACCACAAATAGGTTTGAATAGAATCCCTGCCCGTGTTCCGTCCGCGGAACTGGGTGGATTACCCCCATTAGTAAGAGGTCTTGTACACAGCGTAGAAATGCCTCTTTCTTTATTTGGTTTGCTGATAACCTTGAAAGATGAAATCTCCCCCGTGGAGGAGAAGTTTTGAAGTCCAGGAGATATCCCTGAGATATGATCTCCAACGCCCAGGGATCCTGGACATCTCTTGCCCAAGCCTGGGCGAAGAGAGAAAGTCTGCCCCCCACTAGATCCGTTTCCGGATAGGGGGCCCTCTCTTCATGCTGTTTTGGGGGCAGCAGCAGGTTTCTTGGCCTGCTTGCCCCTGTTCCAGGACTGGTTAACTTTCCAGCCCTGTCTGTAACGAGCAACAGCTCCTTCCTGTTTTGGAGCGGAGGAAGTTGATGCTGCTCCTGCCTTGAAGTTACGAAAGGCACGAAAATTAGACTGTTTGGCCTTTGATTTGGCCCTGTCCTGAGGTAGAGCATGGCCCTTACCTCCCGTAATGTCAGCAATAATTTCTTTCAAGCTGGGCCCGAATAAAGTCTGCCCTTTGAAAGGAATATTAAGCAATTTAGATTTAGAAGTCACGTCAGCTGACCAGGATTTAATCCATAGCGCTCTGCGCGCTTGTATGGCGAATCCGGAGTTCTTAGCCGTAAGTTTGGTTAAATGCACAACGGCATCAGAAACAAATGCGTTAGCTAGCTTAAGTGTCTTAAGCTTGTTGATTATTTCATCCAATGGAGCTGAGCGAATGGCCTCTTCCAGAGACTCAAACCAGAATGCTGCCGCAGCAGTGACAGGCGCAATGCATGCGAGGGGCTGTAAAATAAAACCTTGTTGAACAAACATTTTCTTAAGGTAACCCTCTAATTTTTTATCCATTGGATCTGAAAAGGCACAACTATCCTCCACCAGGATAGTGGTACGCTTAGCTAAAGTAGAAACTGCTCCCTCCACCTTAGGGACCGTCTGCCATATGTCTCGTGTGGTGGCGTCAATAGGAAACATTTTCCTAAATATGGGAGGAGGGGTAAAAGGCACACCCGGTCTATCCCACTCCTTGCTAATAATCTCTGTAAGCCTTTTTGGTATAGGAAATACGTCAGTACACACCGGTACCGCATAGTATCTATCCAACCTACATAATTTCTCTGGAATTGCAACCGTGTTACAATCATTCAGAGCCGCTAATACCTCCCCTAGCAATGTGCAGAGGTTCTCTAGCTTAAATTTAAAATTGGAAATCTCTGAATCTAGTCTCCCTGGATCAGATCCGTCACCCACAGAATGAAGCTCTCCGTCCTCACGTTCTGCAAACTGTGACGCAGTATCTGACATGGCTCTCATCTCATCCGCGCGCTCTATCCTTAACCCAGAGCTATCGCGCTTGCCTCTTAATTCTGGCAACTTAGATAATACTTCTGTCATAACAGTAGCCATGTCTTGCAAAGTGATTTGTAAGGGCCTCCCTGATGTACTTGGCACCACAAAATCACGCACCTCCTGAGCGGGAGGCGAAGGTACTGACACGTGAGGAGAGTTTGTCAGCATAACTTCCCCCTCGTCGTCTGGTGATAATTTCTTTACATGTAAAGATTGGCTTTTATTTAAAGTAGCATCAATGCAATTAGTACACAAATTTCTATTGGGCTCCACATTGGCCTTTAAACATAGTGAACAAAGAGATTCATCTGAGTCAGACATGTTTAAACAAACTAGCAATGAGACTAGCAAACTTGGAAATACTTTTCAAAATTAATTTACAAGCAATATAAAAAACGTTACTGTGCCTTTAAGAAGCACAGAAAAACTGACACAGTTGAAATAACAATGACCAAAATAGTTATAGCAACCAAATTTTCACAGTAAATGTATTAAGTTAGCAAAGGATTTCACCCACCAGCAAATGGATGATTAACCCCTTAGTACCCAAAAACGGATAACAATTATATAATTAACGTTTTTCTCACAGTCAAATACACTGTCACAGGACTGCTGTGCCTGATTACCTCCCTCAAAATGGATTTTGAAGACCCCTGAGCTCTCTAGAGACGATCTGGATCATGGAGGATGAAGTAGACAGATTGTGACTGAATTTTTACTGCGCAAAAAAACACTAAAATAGGCCCCTCCCACTCATATTACAACAGTGGGGAAGCTCAGAAACTGTTTCTATGCAGAAAACAAAATGGCCATGTGGTAAAAATCATGCCCTAATAAGTTTTATCACCAAGTACCTCACAAAAACGATTAACAAGCCAGTAAACGTTTTAAACATACATTTGAAAGTTATGTATTATTATTAATAAGCCTGCTACCAGTCGTTTTTACTGCAGTTAAGGCTCATACATTATTTCAGTATTAACAGTATTTTCAGAGTCAATTCCATTCCTTTAGAAAAATACATTCAGTGTACACACACACACACATCAGCCTGATACCAGTCGCTATCACTGCATTTAAGGCTGAACTTACTTTACAATGGTATCAGCAGTATTTTCTCAGTCAATTCCATTCCTCAGAAAATAAATTACTGCACATACCTCATTTGTTGCAGGGGAGCCCTGCATGCTATTCCCCTTCTCTGAAGTTGCCTCACTCCTCAGATGAGAAACAGCCAGTGGATCTTAGTTACGTCTGCTAAGACCATAGAAAAAAACCCAGGCAGATTCTTCTTCTAATGCTGCCTGAGAATAAACAGCACACTCCGGTGCCATTTAAAAATAACAAACTTTTGATTGTAGAAATAAACTAAGTTAAAAAACACCACAGATCTCTCACAGCTTCCTTTTTAGTTAGGCTGCAAGAGAATGACTGAGTATGATATGTGAGGGGAGGAGCTATATAGCAGCTCTGCTGGGTAATTCTCTTGCAGTTTCCTGTTAGGAAGAGATATATTCCATAAGTAATGGATGACCCGTGGACTGACTACACTTAACAGGAGAAACTGTGTTTTATACCTGCCTTATTATTAATAAACATTGTAAGTGCAATTTTTTAAGAGCAGCGGCGTCTGTGTTATTTATTGCACTTGAGTCTCTCTTTGCGCTTTTTTCTTTCAGAATTCAAGTTTTTTGCCCTACTTCATTTGGTGTGAAGGATCAATTTGGTTAACAAGCAGCAGAGGACTCTAGTGGTTTATGGACTGACATTTCTTTGGAAAGTGGTAAAACGTTTTTGTTATTCCATTTGTTCTATTTTTAAATTGTGTATACTCTATTGAATACCATATAATTGTATACAGGTTTTATCTATTATTATTTTTAGAAATCACACATGTTGTTGTAAGAATTTGCAGTAAGAATTGACATTAGTGCTTTTATTATATTTAAAGAGGGTGTTAGCGCCACTGTTATTTATTTTCTTTGTGTGTTACTTTTTTGAACACCTGAGAGTATTTGGTCAATAAGGTGCTCCATAACTATTAACTATATATCCTCATTGAGCAGGTACATACTATGAGGCCTAGTTATCAATGTGTCTACTTACCTGCCATCACCGGCCCCAATACGCCCGCCTAAGCTTGCCTCACATTGCTGACGCGGACTTGAATACGCTCACCAAAGTTATCAATAAAGCTGTCAAAAAGCCATGCACCAAGTACGGGGCGATGAGCAGCGGACTGTGATAGTTATCACTCATCCGATCTTGCTGCTCTTCGGCTTTTTCCCAGCTTTATTGATACCCCTGTCACTAAGCACTCACACTAAACTACACTGTTCTACCCCCTATACCGGCGGCCACAGAGCCCCCGGCAACTAAATAAAGTAATTAACCCCTAAACCGCCGCTCCTAGACCCCACCGCAACTATAATAAATTTATTAACCCCTAAACCGCTGCTCCCGGAGCCCACATTATACCTAGTAATCCCTATCCTGCCCCCCCAATTCCGCCGACACCTATAATAAATTTATTAACCCCTATCCTGCCGATCCCGGGCCCCGCCGCAACTAAAATTGTTTAACCCCTAAACTGCCGCTCCCGGACCCCACCGCCACCTATATTAAACTTATTAACCCCTAATTTGCCCCCCACACCGTCACCACCTATAATAAATTTATTAACCCCTATCCTGCCCCCCCTACACCGCCGCCACCTATAATAAATTTATTAACCCCTATCCTGCCTCCCCCTGCACCGCCGCCACCTACACCGCTGCAACTATAATAAATATGTTAACCACTAAACCTAAGTCTAACCCTAACCCTAACACCCACCTAACTTAAATATTAATTAAATACATCTAAATATTATAACTCTTATTAACTAAATCAATCTTATTTAAAACTAAATACTTACCTTTAAAATAAACCCTAATATAGCTACAATATAAATAATAATTATATTGTATCTATCTTAGGATTTATTTTTATTTTTCAATTTATTTTAACTAGGTACAATAGCTATTAAATAGTTAATAACTATTTAATAGCTACTTAGCTAAAATAAAGCAAAATTTTACCTGTAAAATAAAAACTAACCTATGTTACAATTACAACTGACACTACACTATTATTAAATAAATGATTCCTATTTAAAACTAAATACTTACATGTAAAATAAACCATAAGATGGCTACAATGTAATTAATAATTACATCGTAGCTATTTTAGGATTTATATTTATTTTACAGGTAACTTTTGTATTTATTTTAGCTAGTTAGAATAGTTATTAAATAGTTATTAACTATTTAATATCTACCTAGCTAAAAGAAATACAAAATTACCTGTAAAATAAATCCTAACCTAAGTTACAATTAAACCTAACACTACACTATCATTAAATAAATTCAATTAACTACAAATAAATACAATTAAATAAACTAAAGTACAAAAAAAATAAAAAATAAGTTACAAACATTTAAAAATATTACAACAATTTTAAGCTATTTACACCTAATCTAAGCCCCCTAATAAAATAACAAAGCCCCCCAAAATAAAAAAATGCCCTACCCTATTCTACATTAAAAGTTAACAGCTCTATTACCTTACCAGCCCTTAAAAGGGCCTTTTGCGGGGCATGCCCCAAAGAAATCAGCTCTTTTGCCTGTAAAAAAAAAATAAAAAAAAAATACAACCCCCCCAACATTAAATCCCACCGTCCCTAATCTAACCCAAACCCCCCTTAAATAAACCTAACACTACCCCCCTGAAGATCATCCTACCTTGAGCCATCTTCAGCCAGCCGACCACCGATGGAACAGAAGAGGACATCCACAGTGGCCGAAGTCATCATCCAAGGGGCGCTGAAGAGCTCTTCCATCTGATTGAAGTCTTCATCCAGGCGGCGTCTTCAATCTTCATCCATCCGGAGCGAGCCATCTTCAGACGAGCCGACGCGGAGCCATCTTTGGAATTAAGGTAGGAAAAATCTGATTGGCTGATTGAATCAGCCAATCAGTTTGAAGCTCGCATTCTATTGGCTGATCGGATCAGATATTTACTACCTTAATTCCGATTGGCTGATAGAATCCTATCAGCCAATCGGAATTTGAGGGACGCCATCTTGGATGACGTCACTTAAAGGAACCGTCATTCGTCTGGAAGTCGTCGGTGGAAGAAGATGGCTCCTTGTCGGCTCGTCTGAAGATGGCTCCGCTCCGGATGGATGAAGATTAAAGACGCCGCCTAGATGAAGACTTCAATTGGATGGAAGAGCTCTTCAGTACCCCTTGGATGATGACTTTGGCCGCTTCTGTTCCTTCGGTGGTCGGCTGGCTGAAGACGGCTAAAGGTAGGATGATCTTCAGTGGGGTAGTGTTAGGCTTATTTAAGGGGGGTTTGGGTTAGAGTAGGGGTGTGTGGGTGGTCGGTTTTAATGTTGGGGGGAAAAGCAGACGCGGACTCCTTGCTCAATATGCTCAGAGGGATATGGCTGCACCCAGGGCCGGACTGGGACCAAAAAAAGGCCCAGGCATTTTTAGGGCAAAAAGGTCCACTACCCCCCCCCCCATTTTTTATTTACATACATGCCGCCGCATAACATTCACAGCACACAAATGCTACACAGCATTCACATACATGCAGGCACACAACACATGCAGCATTCACATACATGAAGGCACACAACACACGCAGCATTCACATACATGCAGGCACACAACACACGCAGCATTCACATACATGCAGGCACACAATTTGCCTGTAAAATAAAAATAAATCCTAAGATAGATACAATATAATTATTATTTATATTGTAGCTATATTAGGGTTTATTTTAAAGGTAAGTATTTTAGTTTTAAATAGGATTAATTTAGTTAATTAGAGTTATAATATTTAGATGTATTTTAATTAATATTTAAGTTAGGTGGGTGTTAGGGTTAGACTTAGGTTTAGGGGTTAATTTTTATTATAGTGGCGGCGGTGTAGGGGGGGCAGGATAGGGGTTAATAAATTTATTATAGGTTGCAGCGGTATAGGGGGGGCAGGATAGGGGTTAATAAATTTATTATAGGTGGCGACGGTGTAGGGGGGCAGATTAGGGGTTAATAAGTTTAATATAGGTGGCGGCGGGGTCCGGGAGCGGCGGTTTAGGTGTTAAATAATTTATTTTGTTGCGGCGGGGTCCGGGTTCGGCAGGATAGGGGTTAATAAATTTATTATAGGTGGCCGCTGTATTGGGGGGGCAGGATAGTGGTTAATAGGTATTATGTAGGTGGCGGCGGGTTCCGGGAGTGGCGGTTTAGGGGGGGCAGATTAGGGTTTTTTAGACTTG